>NC_065521.1:46219821-46233947 GCF_006386435.1 Epinephelus moara | reverse complement strand
TGAGGCAAATTGTGATTTGTGATATTGGGCTTTATAAATAAAATTGATTGATTGATTGATTGATTGATTGATTTGAAATTTGTCCAAAAATAAACTGTTTGCACGACAAGAGTGAAAAACTGAGACTTTTTCAACTCCAGGATTTCATCTTCAACTTTTACCTTTCAAACATCAAAGGGTCAGTTTTGAGGGTCACACCTCCTCTGATACATAAAGAACAGTCCCTAAACACATTTGGACATATTCAGTTTATAACAGCAGATAAATGAACAGTGTCACAGAGTCGCTGGATGAGAGCTCAGAAAATAAATCCTGCATCCCTTCAGAATAAAATCTGTCTTTGTGCGATGTGACGAATTCTCTGCAGGAAGTTAGTCTGCAGCTGACGGCGATCAGCAGAGACATGAAGCTGAAGCAGTAAACGGCGGTCTGATCCTTTAACGCTGCTCATCTTTAACAAGTCAGAGCGACTGGTTGTAATTTTGGTCTCATGTTTATTTCAGCGGCGTCACGACGACAGTTTTATGTAACTGAACAGGAAGGAAGTGAATCTGCGACTCTCTCATCCTCTGTTTCCTCCATCCTCTGTCTGCCTCACTTCTTCTGTCTGTCCCTCTTCATTCATATTTAATTCTGTCTTCGTCTCCACAGAGTCGAACATGAAGTCAAACACATGAATGAATGAAATGTTTGGAGAGTAAAAATGAATGAACGACTGTATTTTGTTTATTGAAGGAGTAAAAACAGATTAAAGAGACATGACTGCTCCGAAATTTATCATTTCTATTTTTACTGGAAAATGTTCTGAAGTGTATTATATTCATTTATGATATTTATCTTGGGTCATCTGAAGAGAACAATTCCAGTTTAAGCAATTTGTATTCATTCATTTATTTTTGTCTTGAGACTGTAAATTATGGACGCACACTTTGAAGAGGAAAAATATGCAGAACAAATGTGTCGTCACACTAAAAATCGTCATTTTGTTGACTTGGAATCTCAGAATTGTTTCTTTAAAAAGTCAAATATTGACTTTGTGTCACATGTTCTCCACTAAGCATCTCATAATGTGCTGATTTATCATCTCACATTAAACAGTCTCATTCTTGACACAAATTTTAGAGCTGATAAATCACAGTGTTTACTCACAAAGTCAGAACTCTGACTCTGTCTCTGTTACAGTCGTCAGTTCTGACTGATTTCCTAAATGTTCATGTTTTGTTTCATTTGCAGAAATGTTTTTTATAAAGAGTCACAGATGATCAAAGTTCTGAGGTAACAAACTTCAGCTGTGACATATTTTGACATGTTTTGCTGCATCGATGGCACTGACACTATTTCCTCTGAGTACATGTCACATTTCAGTCTGATCGGAGAGTGAATCAAAATAGATAACTTTGACCTGATGTCTCCACACGGTGTGTGTGTGTGTGTGTGTGTGTGTGTGTGTCTGTGTGTATAACAGTGTGTGTGTCTGTGTGTATAACAGTGTGTGTGTAACACTGTGTGAAATGTAAGTTTATTAAAGTGAAATCAAATGTTTTATCTTCAACATCACAGAAACAGAATCCAACCTAATGATGATGAAAAGATTCGTCACAGTGACACAGTTACTGCTGGTGTTTATAAACTGTCTCTGATGGATGAATGAATGAATGAATACTCGTCTTCTGAGAGAAATGACTAAACAATGAGGAATTCTCCCTCTCTTTCTGTTGATGGTATTTTAATTGGTGTGACACACACACACACACACACACACACACACACACACACAGGGGGTAACTGGGTCACAGTGCCACCAGGAAACTGGTATGAATGGAATCAAACTGGAATGATAGTGGNGGGGGGGGGGGGGGGGGGGGGGGGGGGGGGGGGGGGGGGGGGGGGGGGGGGGGGGCAGGAGTTACATAACAGAGGCTGCTGTTACACACTGAGCTGTTATACAAGGACAGACAGACTTCCAGAATTCACTGTGTCTCAGATAACACACACACACACACACACACACACACACACACACACACACACACACACAGGTTGTTTCAGATGCAGCTCAGGTATTGGCTGCTGATGAATGACGACAACGTCACTGACGACACAAGCTCGTTAGCCTGTTAGCTTGTTAGCTTGTTAGCCTGTTAGCCTGTTAGCTCGCTGCTGCTGTGAAACACACACACACTGTTTCTGTTGTGTTGTGTTAGCCGAGTGTAGCTTAGCATGAAGACACACAAGCTGCTGGTGAGTCACGACTGCAGGGGGGGGTGGGGGGCAGCGGCTCAATAAAAATCCCCTTCACACACACACACACACACACACACACACAGACAGGGCTAAGTGGTGTAATGCTGTTAGCTCGTCACTAACTCAGTGTTGATGGGATTACAGAGTACTATGGCCTCATCGCACTCAGCTGCACACACACACACACACACACACTCCAGGTTTCCAGGTTTATTCCAAACCGCACAACTTTATTCTACATCACAGATTATATCATTTACATCTGATGCAACATAAATCCAAACAGAGCTGCTGGAGCTGTGACCTGATGTAAACACCTGCAGACGATACTCAGGGCTCATTATTTCATTTACAGCTGATATTGTTCTACAAAGACACCAAACAGCTGATAATGAGAGGTGGAAGAAATACTCCGCAGTGAAAGTAGTGATCCCACAGTACAAACAGACTCTGTTACAGGTCAAAGTCCAGCATTCAAAATACTCGAGTAAAAGTACAAAATATTAGAATACAAATACTTAGAGCACCCAAACCAGCGCACTGTGTGTCTGCAAGAGTCGTCTTGATTCATGGCGACTGCAGAGAAACAAATCACTTCACTGTTATGGGACAAGGCCGACTGTCCGTGACCTTTGACCCCTCAGACTGTATAAAGGATATTACTACAGGGGCTCAGGAACACTTTGGAAAACCACTGTCAGTAAACACATCGCTGCATTTACCAATGACAGTTCAGACTCTACCAGGCTCCGCCCACTTCTCTGGGCTCATCTGAGACAGACTGACACAAAGTGGTCTGACCAGGACCATGGACGTCCTGTCCTCCAGGACCATCCAGACTGTTACCAGCTCAAAGCTCAAAGCCAGCAGCTGTGATGGATTGAGGTGCATCATGGGTAATGTCACATCTGTGAAGGCTCCATGAATGCTGAAAGGTCCATCCAGGTTTTGGAGCAACATATGCTGCCATCCAGACGCCGTCTCTTTCAGGGACGTCCCGTCTTCTTCCAGCGAGACAATGAGACACATTGTGACGTGTTCCAACAGCGTGTCTCCGTAGTGACAGAGTGCAGGTACCAGACTGACCTGCCTGCAGTCCACACCTGTCTCCCACTGAACATGTGTGGAGCATGATGAAGCGTCGAGCCCGGAGAGGTGCATCATGGGAGTGTTGAGACAATGAAGTCAGATAAACTTCAACAGTTAGTGTCCTCAGTTCCCAAACACTGACTGAGGTGATGATGTCACACAGTGACAGGAAACAGGCTCCTGAATCAGCTGAATATAGGGCACTCGGTTTTTATGTTCAGTTGAACACAGCGTCCCAAATTTTTTGGACTGGAAATACTCGAAAAAAGTAGCCTGAGTAAATGTACTTAGTTACTTTACTTACGTTACTTAAAACCTGCAGAACATTTTCTTTTCCTTTAGAGTCAACAGGACGGACAGCGACAGTGACAGAAAGAGGACAGGGGGACGGGGGGACGGACACAAGTGAAGAACAGGTGGAACATTGTTCTGTTCTGAGCAACGTGTCCCACATGTTTGGTGACATGTTTGTTGGGAGCTGACAGTGAGACAGAAACAGAAAGAGACCAGAATAGACGCAGCGTCTGCAGTTAGCGCGCTAAGCTGCAGCGCTACAGTTAGCTAGCTAAGCTGGCTAATCCGGGGTAAGTCACTGGGCTAAGTACTGACAGACTGAGGGACTGACAGACTGATGACAGAGCTAATGACAGAGCACGAGCTTCAACGCCATCATCTTCAGCATCAGCATCATCATCAGCAGCAGCAGCAGCAGCAGCATTATCATTCATAGGCATAGATTTGGGACACACACACACCTCCCTTAATATTTAGAGACTGATCTTTACTTATCATAGGAGAGGGGTGGCTGGGGTTTGATGCTCCCTAAGCTCTAAATAGGCCCAGGCCCAGGTGCCCAAAGTGTCAGGGGCCCCTCTGGCCTTCACCTGTAAAATGTCACTCAAATTAACACGTACTGACCAGGAAGAGACGAAAACGAACGAAACAACCACAAAAAGATGCAAACAAGAAAAGAAGCCAAAACCACCACAAAGTCTGTGTCTTGCCCCTGTGTAGGATAAGTGGAGGGGCCTTCAGCGTATCTGTGCCAAGAGGGGCCCCACGTCTCTTAATCTGAGCTGAGGTCAGTATTTAGCTCAAAGCACGGCTGTGCCTCATGCTGCATTCAGGCACTGTCAGCAGAATGGGAAAAAAAGATCACTTATTCTGGCTCTGGAATGTTCACTAAATATTCCCCAGTGGTTAGCCCTCATGCTAACCTCCATACTGATCCCATATAAACAGCCTAAATTAGCTTTTGATGTGTATTTGAAGCAGCGTGTCACCAAGTGAAACCAGATCTGAACAAACAGTTCAGAGCTCCTTTAAAAATAGATTAATACAGAATTTATTCTGATGCATTTACTGTATCAGCCGTTTGGCCAAAACTGGGTTGAAAAAGCCTCAGTGCAAAAACTTTTTTTTGGCCAAATTTCAAATGAGATGTAGAATAAAGTGATTTTATTGAAATATCACTAGTTCAAGGTTTGTTTGTTTTTCTTCTGACAGAAGCGTGATCCCACATGATGTGTCCAAGGACCGTTTTTACAGTTTCTGGCTGATAAATGGTGTAAGTTTGGTGATGGTTTGGGGGGCATGTTAGTGTATCTACAAATCGCCAATTTTTTTTAAAACAAAACATTCCTTTTAAAAATGTTTCTTTAACAATTGCCAAAAATGCTCGAAGAAAAAAAATGGTCACATTTTTTTAAGGAAATTAAATTGCCTTTTATATATATATATATATATATATATATATATATATATATATGTATATATATATAAAGAAAATTTACCTTTTAAACATGTTTCTTTAAATATCACCAACATTTTTTTAAAAAAAAGGCAAATGTTTTTTAAAGAAACACCAAAAAAAAAGAAAAAAAACTGCCAACATGTTTTGAAAAAAACATGTCTTTTAAAGATGTTTCTTTAAAAATTGCCAAGAAATTTTAAAGACATTTTTTTTTTCTATTTTTTACAGTGAAAATGCCTGGTACCACCTAGTGCTTAAAATTTTCTCATTTGACATGCGTCCCCCGTCTTGGAGCTCAAAAACAGTCCCTAACATGACGGAGTTCAGCTCAGTTTGTGTCCTGAACGGTAGCTAACATATTTGGCTCACGTCGTTTTGATCGGCTGCCAGCTGAATCAAGATCAGCAGGATCCAACGAGCTTTAATTAAGAGTCAAAGATTTATTTGTCACATACAGCGACAGTGTGCAGTGAAACGCTCGACAGTTATTATTAACAGCTCCTTAGCAACTTTGAAGCACTTTATTTTTTTGTCCTGATGCAGTTTCCACACCCTGTGAACACAGAATTTTATTTTATAAAATTATGACGATTAACTTTTAAACATTTAAACTGTGTTAGTTCATGAGGTGTCTATAAATATCTTGTTTTGTTAGAAACCCAGATATTTTGTTTTCAATTATAAAAACAGAGAACAGTAGTAAATCCTGATATTGAGAAGCAAAAGCTTTTATTAGCTGATAAATAAATTAGCCAGTTTCATCACAAAGGCAGCGTTCAAACGTCCAACAGACGATCAGTCCCTAAACAGAGCGACAGAATATAAACACACAGACGAGACTGAATGTAAACCTTCAAGTCTTCCAGCTCTCCGTTTAGTCTGCCAGAAGCCACAGTGACCGCAGCCAAACTTTCTGCCAAACGCTAACTTAGCTGAGTTTAGCTTCCCCTGGCAACATCGACTGGCCCACATACCTGAATAGAAAGACTGAGTCGCTCACCTGGACTGATCATGACGCTGCACCTCAGGGCCGAGGTCAACAAAGTCTGGCTAAAGGTGCCTAATCTCTGATCCACTGCCAACTTTATTGATATTATTATCAGACACTAAATTATTATTACATGATATAAATCCAGATATAACCTGATTATAAAACCCTGGACTGAATAAAGTTCGTTCTGCCAACTCACCTGGAACAGATTAGAGTTTATGCTTGGAGGAGAATAGAGAGTGATGAAATAAACTGATAACAACACCTGTTTATTTAAGATGTAGAAAGACTGAACTTGACTAATTCCTGCCAAACTTAAGACCCAAAACTGACCACATGTTAAACCGTATAAGGGTAAAACCAGGAGGCTGATTATCATGTTGATGTAGATTTAATGGTTGTAGATAAAGACAGATACAAATGGGGAGTGAAAGCTATAAACTGAGAGAAGATTCCTGTATCTTCAGACGTGAACTGACTGAACCTGAGTCGTTAAACTTCATTAACCTCATTGAACAGACTGATTTGTATGATGATGATATTGTGTTTGCTGTCTGCACTGGGCTCAGCGAGGGAGAGACCGAGGAGTTAATAAGTACTCTTAATACAGGAGTTACGTATGTTGTGTTCACACTGAGCACGAATAAGACAATGTGCATGAATGAATCACATGTAAAGTCAATGTAAAGATGCGATTAGACGCGAGTTCCCACCAGGCAGTGCGATGGACGTGGTGCGATGGACGTGAATTAAGCAGTGCAAAAGTCCCAAGTAGCGCAATTTAGCGTCATACGCTCATCGCGTCATCACTATACATCACCTCATACACACAGATAGTCAGCCAGCTCACATGACACACATGAACACCAGCTTTATGTTCAGGTGCTGCAGCACAGAGGACAATCAATAAACATCCAAAGTGAAGTGAACAGTGCCAAAAAACCTCACGACCAAAGACAAACTGTGGTTTCCACATGTGTGTGTGTGTGTGTTTGTGTGTGTGTGTACAGATTAAACACACAGATACAGTTTATTCATTCACAAGCTTCAGTGGTGGCGGCAGGTGTATTTTTGAACTTTATTTACTGCTGTCGCTCCTTCTTCTCCTCAGGCACTGATCATACGCTCATGTCTGAACTCAACACACACGTCAGAACTTTATCAAGAAAGAAGTAAATTTCACTTTAAAGCAACAACAACATTCAAAGAGAATCCAAACTGGACTAAATTCTGCTTCTCGCGCACACATCTTATAATTTATGTCTTTAGCTTTGATTAACTGGCTCTAAGTGTCCCGCCTTCAGGTCAAATAAAGGAGCTGCGTTTATGAAATCTGCCTGTTTGTTGTGTGTGGGAGCAGTTGTGTAACACTGGTGACTGCTGCTGCCGTAAATTCATAGTTAGGACGACCTGAGCAACACAGGTCAGCACAGACAGTATCAATTACTGATGTTCAGGTCACGTTCTTTAACAGTTTACTGTCTCAGCCATCTGAGAGCAGAAAGTGTCTCAGAGGAAACAGAAAATGACCATCGTGTTTAAACTGTTGACCACAGCTGGAGCTTCCTGTGGTGACTGAGCTGAATCAGACAGTTTCAATCTGACACTCAAACCACTCGTGAACTGACAATCAAAATTAAATGATCAAACCACCGAGTAGTTCTTTCATCCATCCATCCATTTTCATTTGCTTATTCAGGGCCGGGTTGTGGGAGCAGCAGGCCGAGCAAAGCACCTCAGACGTCCCTCTCCTCAGCTCCTTCCTCCAGCTCCTCCTGGAGGACCCCGAGGTGTTCCCAGACCAGATGAGATCTATAATCCCTCCAGTGTGTTCTGGGTCTGCCCCGGGGCCTCCTACCAGCTGGACCAGGAGGATCCTGATCAGATGTTGAACCACCCCAACACGAAGGAGCAGCGGCTCTACTCCGAGCTCCCTCCAGATGTCTGACTCCTCCCCCTATCTCTAAGGCTGAGCCCAGACACCCTACAGAGGAAACTCATTTCAGACGCTTGTATCTGTGACCTCATTCTGTCAGTCACTACCCAGAGCTCATGACCATAGGTGAGGGTTGGGACGCAGGTGGACCAGGAAATGGAAAGTTTTGATTTATTTCTCTGACAATAAAGCAAAAGTCAAATCAGAAAGATGTCAGTTTAGTTTTGCAACACGCGCTTGTTTGAAGGGGAGAAAGAGGGTCATAGGTGTTTGGCTACGGTCAGCGAGACGTCACCGCGACCCACTTGGAGGCAGTATGGCCTCAGCTCGGCACATCCAAACTGATCATGAAAAGACAAATCGGTGTGGCCAAAGGTGGTAATGAAAAAGGATAATTGTTACCCCCTAAATAAACCTTGATGACCACTGAACTCCTTCAAGGACCCGACTGATCTCTTTCACCCAGGATTTCTTGCACCCTCTGGGAAACTTATGGAAATCCTATAAAGCACACCTGGAACATCTTCAAGAAACTTCCAAAACTCTTGAACCTTTGGAACCTTGAAGGGACAGTTCACCCCAAAATCAAAAACCCATATTTTCCCTCCCACCTGTAGAGCTGTTCATCAGTCTGGATAGTTTTGGTGTGAGTTACAGAGTGTTGGAGATATCGGCCGCAGAGATGTCTGACTTCTCTCCAGTATATTGGAACGAGACGGCGCTCAGATTGTGGTGCACAGACCGCCAAAACATTAAGTAGATAAACTCAAAAGCAACATTTCTTTCTAGAAATTATGACCCACTTGAAGACAATGCACAAACCTTGTTTTGCAATTTTTTTATGTAGGAACTATTTTCTTTCACCAGGTAACTGTATCACTGTGCAGAATTAGGCGTGCATCTACTGCTAGCTCATATAGCGCCACTAAGGCTAGCTAACAGTAAAACTCAGCTGAGAAGGACGCCATAACTTTTTAAATCTTGCGTCGTCACGAGCACGAGCCTCTTGTCCATCGGTAGATGCATGCTTCTTCCTGCGCAGTGATACGGTGTAGTTTGGTCGAAAGAAACTGATTTGGGGTAAACTGTCCCTTTAAAAAGAACCTCTCTGACACCTCCTTACAGATCACTTGAAACAGATCAGAGGACTCACTGAACTAATATGGGACCCTTTGAAACTCTTCAAGGATCAGTAGAACCCTCTCAAGGACCCCTGGAGTATTTCCAGGACCGCTGAAACCTCCCAAAGAAACCACAAAACCTCTTCAAAGATCTCTTAAACCTCCCAAATATCTCTTAGAAACATGTCAAGGCCCTCCTCAGCAGCCTCTGGACCATCCTCAAGGACCTCAGATTTCTCTTCCAGGACCCCCAGAGAGGAAAGGCAGAGGAAACAGGAGAGGTAACGAGGAGAGGAGGAGCAGTGAGGTCTGCCAACAGGATTAAAAGATTACAGGCCACTCCTGTTAATCTCTCGTCCACGTGGTGAGAGGGATGATGATGTCACACTTGGCAGCCTGTCATCATTCACACACACAACTGTCAGGAAACTGTATCCGTCCCTTGACCTCTGACCCCGAGCCAAGGTTCATTATCATGGAGACAGGCAGCAGAGCATGAACGCCCTCACTGACCAATGAGAGACTCCGACTGACAGCAACAAACACCTGATCAGCTCTGATCAGATCAATCAGGTGGTTTAACTGATCAATACTGTGACTGTAGCTCTGCATCAACACCACAGCTGATTTGTTGGGGTTTAATGGGAGGGTGCATTATTTCATCAACCCTTAACCTCTCTCAAGGACCCCTGGAACCTCCTCGAAGCAGATTGTGACTTCTTTCATGACCCCTGGAATCCACTGAGGGGCCTTTGGAGACTCTTAAGGACCACTGGAACCACTCAAGGACCCCTTGATCATAGTCAAGGACCCTCAGAACCTACTGTAACCATTTCCAAAATCACTGGATCCCCTTAAACCATCCTATAACATCCTCTGGAACATCCTCAATTGCTTCTCAAGGACTCCCCAGGCCCAAAGCAGTACATTTATTTTAACAGAGTATTTTTACACTGACGTACTTTTAGTGGCCACTCGCAGTATTGCAGCAAAAAAACCCTCCAAAAATCATTTCCCCGTAGAGCACCATTATAAAGAGACGTCTGTAAAACTGCTGACACGTCCAACTGCAACAAGGTCGGTCATGACTCTTTCTGTTCTGAGTTTTTGATCCATGGCTGGTTGGTTTTATATTCCTGGTGCTGAGAAAAGTTATTTAAAAACCTTTGATGTCATCACGATGTAAAGTCCACGAGCTGAGCGGGAACTAGTGAGCGGTACAAACACTACTGCACATATTCAGTGGGCCGCATACCAAGATGTAAACCCAGAAGCTAAAAACTTTTTAGTTGTATACGTGAGGTGAGCAACTCTACTGGAACGAACAGGCGCCATCTTGACATCCAGTATTCAATTCACTTCAATTCTATTTATAAAGCCCCATCCCTCTGTCCTTTGGACCGTCACAGCTGATCAGGAAAAACTCCCCAAAAAACCTTTAACAGGTATTTTTTTTTAAATCTACAAAAAAAAAGCCATCATTTCATTATTTCATCCTGTTGGACATTTGTGTCACGTTTTGTCACAATGAGCATATGAATCATTGAGTTTGGGCCAAAAACACATTTTGTAAGGTCACAGTGACCTTGACCATCGATCTTCAAATTCTAATCAGTTCATCGTTGAGTCCAGGTGAACGTTTGTGCCAAATCTGAGGAAATTCCCTCCAGGCCGTCTTGAGACGTCCTGTTCATGAGACTGGGACGGACAGACGTATGGATGGACAACCTGAAACCATCATGCCTCCAGCTGCAGCTATCGCCGGTGCAGTCATAAAGATAACTTTTCAACTGAACATCAATCTGTCTTAAAGAGTTAAAGATGCTGTATAGAGCTGTGGAGAAAGATCCCCAGGTCCTCAAATAGACGCTTTGGGATAGTCATCAGGTCCACCTACCAACCTACAGCATCAGTATTTGACGACCTGAGAATGAGACTCAGCAACTGTCTGTCTCCACAGTTACAGACAGAAACTTTAAAGGTTGAGAACAAACTGCTGCGACCTGTCAACCTCTCCTCAACCTTAAACATGACACACAAAGTCTGAACCCTCAAACAACATCCGGTCGTTGTAACTTATGTCAGATGTCTTTGAGGACACTGAAAAACGCCCTCCATGTAAAATAGATTATTATTATTTATTCATTTTTTTATTAACATGAAGAAGTGATGACAGAATATCCTCACTGACGAGGTCTAAATCCAGCTGGTCCTCACAAAGATAGAAGCACGCGTCTAAATCCAGCTGGTCCTCACAAAGATAGAAGCACGCACACACACACACACACACACACACACAGAGTGTATTGTAGTGTCGCTGCCCGAGGACGCCGCTGATCTCTGAAAGATGAACACTGAGCTGCAGGTCATTTTATAATCAGTGGAGCAGAGAATCAGTGTGTGTGTGTGTGTGTGTGTGTGTGTGTGTGTGTGTGTGTGTGTGTCCTGTCCTTGATGGGGTGACTGCAGCAGTAACACACACACACACACACACACACACTCTGCGGGATAATAAATCTGAGTGACTCTGGGGAGGAGGGAGGAAGAGGACGAGGATGAAGGACAGAGAGGACAAAACGAGGAGGACGTGACGAAGACAGAGAGGACAGGAAGTGAGGACACAGTGACTGCGTGTGATGTCAGAGCCGCTGCAGGTGAACAGGTGGATCAGTGCTGTCACAAGGTGATACAGGAAACCATCCCTGCTGGTGTGTTCAAGGACACTCAGACATTTAAGAGACTTGGAGGATCTCTGGAGCCTGAACGACTCCGTCAGAAACACAGTTATCTGCCTTAACTNAAAGGGGGGGCACTGGGGAGGAACTTTTTCTTTTGGCTCAGGGGAGGGGCATACAAAATTAAATGGTTGTATTTTGTATTTATTTTGTTGCAGATTTTAAAGACAAATAATTTTGGAAGGCATGTTTCCTTATGAAAATTTTCTGACAATTTTCTTTGTTGGTGATTTTTTTGCTTAATTTTTTTTTTAATGTTTAAAAAAAACGTTGGCAATATTTTTTTTTCATTTCGGTGATTTGTTTTTTGTTTTTTTGTTTTTTAAAAAGTGCAATTTTTTCTTTAAAAAAACATGACGATTTCTTTTTGGATGGATGTTTCCTTTAAACATCACCAATATGACAGCACTTAGCAAGAAACTGTAAAAGTCAGTGTCAACAAAAAGAAAAAAATAAACCCTAGCCACCCCCTCCTCTGATAAATAAAGAACAGTTCTCAACACTGCCAAAAAAATCTGTTTCTAGACCAGAAAAGCCAAATTTGCTGAAGAAAATTCAGCAAAATTTTATTTCTTATTAAGTTCATTTATGCAGGAACAGTCTCACTGAGATGTGACATCTCTTTTTCAAGCGAGTCGCGGCCACAAGAGACGACAGCATGAAGGATTTCACCTCAAAGAACAATTAACGAAAAACACAACGACAAACGGCCAGTTTAAAACAAACTACTGAGCGAGCAGCGTTCAGTCAGCGGACAGGTGCACTCAGAGGTCAGAAGGTCAAAGATCCTTCATCCTGTTTTTAAAATCTCTCCTTATAACAGAAACATGTGGACACAGCACCACAGAAGAGTTTAACGTTACAGTAGTTTACTGGTGGGTCAGTTGGGTCCAAAGTGGAGGACAGACTTCCTGACATCACCGTGGAGACGAGTGGCTATAAAACAGCAGAATGGTCCTTTACAGAGCGTTTGGCTGCAGCTCAGGTCTGATAAATCAGGTGTGAAGGAGGTAACCTTTACAGCACATCAGTGTGTCTGTGTAACGTGAGAACTGAACCTTTTCCTCTGGAGTTTCTGTGATTTAACTCAAGTCTGACCTTATCTTCCTCCTCCTCCTCTTCCTCCTCCTCCTCCTCCTCCTCCTCCTCCTCTGTGTGAACATTCAGACCTTTCTCGTCTCCGGCTCAAACCGGCTGACTGTGTGAACCAGACGTTTCAGGTGAGAAGAAACTAATGAGTCAAAGTTCAGTGAGAGAGACTGTTTGTCTTCATGCTCGGGAGTCGAGGTCAGTTCTAAGGATGGGTAAGGAGGGGCGACGCCCCCCCAGATGCTCCGCCTGCCTCACTGGCGCCAAACTCAGGCGTCTTTAGGCCCGATTAATTCTCCACTCTGAGACGTTAACTGTCACTAAAGAAAACTGCAGTGTTGTAATTTTGTATCTTCAGTGAACGGAGCGGTGACAAGATGAGACCAGTCAGAGATGGTTTACAGGAAGATACCTGAAGATACTCGTATCTCATTGGCTGACAGGTCTGTCAGTTCTCAGGCTACAAGCTGGTGCTGAAACGCACCAGGACAAACTGACACTGTGAGGTTATTATAAAAGAAAAAATGGTGCTGTATTTGTTGAATCTAGCAGAGGAGACAAATAATTAAGACATTCTCATAGACAGTGTTTCAGAACATTTATAAACTTTCCTCGAACTCAACAACTCACAAAACTCAACCTTTTTTTTCTGGGAGTCTGGTTCTTCCTCTGCAGCAGTGTTAATTTAGACCGTTCAAGACGCCTCTTAAACACATTCAGGACAGATTTTTAGACAAATCATATTTTACTTATTTAACCTCTCTAACTCCGCCAGGACGCAGACGTCCTCGCTCCCCTCCTCTGTTAAATGGTATCTCCCAGGCGCACTACGTCATCAAACCATGTGATGTTTGGTATTGCCGGATTCAGGAAGCTCTCGACTTTTCAAAAATAACATTGTTTTTCTTTTATTTATTATGTATTTGGCACCAGAGCAGCCTAAACACACATAGTCCAAAATCCCCATGAGTGGTGACAAGTCATGTCATGCCGTTTTTCAACAGGAAAAGTTAAAGGATTACTCATGATCTTATGTGGAGCTGTTAGCGGGGACTTAGCTGGTTTATAAAAGGTAAGAGTCTCACTCCTACCACTATTTTTGGCTGAGATATACCGTCTAGAAAGTGGGATCATAACTTTCACGTTTCATATGGCTTTATTTGGTGAT
>NC_065521.1:46214438-46219781 GCF_006386435.1 Epinephelus moara | reverse complement strand
CTTTCTGGCAAGACCTCATGCATGCATGTAGTCAGAGCGGTTCAGAGGCTACAGTCATTTTAATTTGGGTATGTCATTTTAGGCGTTTTTGAGTATAAGAGGGCATCACAGGCAGGAACTATGTGGTCTTGTGCAGAGGTCAGTGTCATGTAGGAATATGGTTATTAGAGTCAGTGAAGTCAGTCTATATTTTGCCAACAGTAAGTAAGTAAGTAAGTAAGTATGAAGTCAAATGACAGTATTATCGTTCTTTAAAGACTTGGACTTTTACACAGAGAGGCTTCTCTCATTTTCATAAAAAGAAATTTTAAAATGGATGAATGAAATCAGATCAAATGTTTGTAGCAGTTCAGACCTCACAGTTTTTAGTTTAAGACTATTTCATGACTTAAATGAGTTCTTATTGTTATAAAATTGAACTTAAGACATTTTAAGACTTTTTAAGGACCTGCTGTGGTAAAAAGGAAACTGTGACAAAAAAATGTTCATCCCACAGAGTGCACTTATCACAGCACCCAGCACAGTGTTGGAGGGCCCACTCCTTCATTTTACTGAGTGAAAACTCTTCACACGAGCAGACAGGCAGGAGCTTCACTATTTGTACTTTTCCTGCAGTAAAGCAGATGAATACTTTCTGGGCTGAGACGTGTGACGGTGAGTCAATGATCCACAGACACACAGTTAAATGATAAAACTGAAGTTAAGTCTTAAAAACAAACGTTCCTCTTTTGTTTTATTATCTCAGCTGTTAAACATTCACATCTGTGAGTTTTGATAAAACAAAGTCCTGAAACTCTGGAATTTATTATTTCAGGGTTTCTTTGTTTCTCTGTAAAGAACTGTGTAACTTTGTACAGAAGAGCAAAACAAACACAGTTTAAAACCACAAAGTGTGATGAAGTGAAGTAGAGCTGCTCTGTGACCTGAACCCTTCCTACAGTCAGTGTCAGATGCTGCGGCGGGTGGTGTTGGACGGAGGACGGAGCAAGTCGGTAAGAAAAGTTGAAAGTGTCTGCAGGATGTTTTTATCTAAACATGGAAGCAGGTAAAAAAATGATCAGCCCAGTGTCAGAGGAAAATGTTGGCACTGTACGTTTCTACAAACCGCAGATACATTTGTACGTTTCAGATGTATCATATCAATGTTTCTAAAGTGACGTCGTATGTGAGCTGACATCAGGAGGAGGATGTTACGACACCTCGTAGAGACGCCTGCCGAGCAGCAGACACCGTTCAACACCAGTAAAGTCATTGCTGTGTTTTAAGCCAAAACATGATTTTTTCTGAACTATCTTTAAAAAACATTAAGTATAGTGAGTGAACTGGGGCTGACAGTGACGTTTGTAATGTAACAGGTTACTTTAATGAAGTAACTTTAAACACAGGATGGAGACGGATCAGGACGGGGCCGATGGGTGAAAACAAAGACAGGACCGAGCTCGTCGGTATAAACTGTGGATTTAATGATGGATAAATTAAAGATGGATAAAGAATGAGCCTGGTGGATAAAGAACAGGATAAAGGATCAAGTTGTTCGGTAAGAAAAGCTGCACGGGATGTCAGGGAGGAAACGTGTCTGTGATAATGTCGAGGTCAAAAATGAAGCGAGAGCTGTTGGTTAAAATGAAGAGGTGGATTCTGGGAGCAGTGTGGGCAGAAAACAAGCTGAAGAATAATGTGGAGAACTGGTAAGAACATAAACTGCACATGTCTATATGTCTCTATATGTGTATATGTTAGGGATGCACGATAATATCGGCCGATATCAGCATTAAAATGAAATATAATGGAATCAGCCAACATGCTGATTTCTGCCGATATGACAAACCGATGAATTCATATGTTTTAGAAAAAGAGAGACGATGTCGGTGAATTTTATTCACTGTAAACTTGTTTTGATGATTATTACTTTATGTTATTATTAGTTTTATTATTCATTGTTACGTTACTTGATCTCATTGACTTTTTTAATCTGCTGTTATTGTCTCTGTCTGTGAGGTGAGTTTAAACAGGATGAGACTAAAGTTCTTCATATAAAGTGAGTTCTGACTGTCAGTGTTCACACAGAGGAAACACACTGTAATGCACGCACACACACACACACACACGCACAACCTGCTGCCGTCACTCGGATTAATAGCACACGTCTTACAGGCGGTGTGTGTGTGTGTGTGGGGGGGGGGGTTTATGGACACACCTCTTGTTTACTCTGACACTGGTTTGTCCACATTAACGATGAATTGAGTTGAAACAAAACTTTGCAGCTGCCGTCGTTAGAATTTAGAGAAATTTGAGGAACTTGTACTCGAGTATTTCTACTTTATGCTGCTCCTGCACATCTCAGAGGACAGAGAGGAGCACCTCTGTGACTCACTGTTTAAACTTCAGAACCAATTTACTTTATTTTTTGGGTTTTAAGCAGCCTGTACGAAGAGGACTGACGGAGCGTGATGTGTTGTCAAAGCAGCTGAAAAACTAAACGCCAATAAATATATTAGTTGAAAAAACAACATGCCAAACAGTGACTTCTGTGCATCACTGCAGTTGACATGTTTTGGCAGAAACTTTCATCTTCCTCAGAAGTGTCACTTGGTGGCTGTGACGCACCTTTATCAGCTGATCTGTCAATCAGCAGGGGGCGTGATCGTCCTGTCAGTCACGCCTCCCTAACATCAGCTGATTGACAGATCAAAAACAGGTAGCCATGCACCTTGACACGTGTCTGAGATAAAAGACCACCTGAAGTGATGATCACAAACTGAAGACGTAACTGAACTCGTGACTTGGATCATTCTGTCTGACAGATTTTTGTTATTTTACTGCAAAAGAGTCAAAGCCGGTTAAAACCACGCCCCTCAGATTTAAGCCCCGCCCACCCTCGGTTTAACCCTGTCACTCAAACACAAACTCACCTCCTCCATTCTTGTAGCACAGGTACGGGAACCTCCACACGTTTCCAAGTCCGACGGCGAAGCCCACGCAGGACATGATGAAGTCCATCTGCCTAGTCCACGTCTCCCGCTCCTGGTATCCTGGCCCCGCCCCCGTCACCACTTTCTTGTCCGGTCCGCCACAGGCACCTCCTGACACACTGCCGCCGCTGCTGCCGGACCCCGCCACCACTGCGGTCAGCGGGACCAGGCTGCCATTAGAGGCCGCAGGTGGGTAACCACCGCCGCCACTACCGCCATTAGACAGGAGGAGGGGGTTCTTCTTGGTCTCCTCCAGGAGAACCAGAGAGCAGGAGGAGGCTGGCAGGGCCTGCTTCTCCATCACTCACAGTCCACAAACCAGTTCAGAACCAGTCAGGAGAGAGTCCAAGACCTCGGTCTGCGGCTGTCTCTGAGTTTCCTTCAAGTCCTGAAACTTTCTGTTGTGTTTCTGTGTCAAGACCTGACCGTTCCCACAGTCAGGCACCAGTTAGACACCAGTCAGGCACCAGTTAGACACCAGTGCACCAGTTAGACACCAGTCAGGCACCAGTTAGACACCAGTCAGGCACCAGTTAGACACCAGTCAGCTGTAGCTCCAAATGTCCCTCTCAGGCTGCCTTTAATTCCTGCAGGTTTTTATCACTTTAAACACTTTAAATCAGTTTGTTTTCTGCCTCCAGAATAATTTCAGTCTCAACTCTCCCTTTAATCCTGCAGATTTGTGTCCCTTTAAAAAGGTGAGCTCTGCTGTTCCTTCCTCCCAGTCACACACCAGTCACACACCAGTCACACACCAGTCAGTGAGCACTGGTTGCACTGGTGATTTCAGTCTCTTGTCCCGTTAGTTGTGCAGCTCACAGACCTCAGAAACAGATGAGTCAGTCCGTCCCGTTCAGGATCTCCTTCTTCTTCTTCTTCTTCTTCTTCTTCTTCTTCTAACAATAATAATAATAATAATTATAATTATTATTCTTGTTCCTGTGCGCGAGCTGCAGGTGGATCCCGGATCACTTCAGCCGGAACCAGATGATCCACAGATGATCTCTTGTTTTATGTATGAATCCAATTTTCTTGGGACGAATTCACGTGTAAAAAGGTCACAATTTAAGAATGTCTACGAATAATCAGGAGACATGTTCTGCTCCGATCAAAAGAAAAAATAATAAAAAAAATAAAACGATAAAATAAAAAATAAAGAGAATTAAACCAACACTCGGACAGCGACCTTCAAAAACAATCCACGAAACACTTGAATGTGAGTCTGAAGAATCGCATGGGAACAGAGAGTCACGGAGGAGACGGCGGCCTGCGGGAAGACGGAGAGGACGGAGGGGACACGGTCACGAGGACACACCGAGCGGAGAGCGGCTTCAGTCCCGGCGGCGGGCGGCGGGCGGGCTGTGGAGGAATTGCTGCAGCTCCATCAGAGGAGGAGAAGAGCCGGGGGGAGGAAAAGATGTCCGGAGGGACCTGAACGCGTCTCGGTCCTCTCAGCTGTCAGATGTCCCGTTAGAGACGCACCGAGGTATTTAAAGTCCCGCTGTCTGTCTGTCACTGTGCGTGTCTGTCGGTCCGACCGGCGGCTTTAAAAGGACAAGCGGCTGCTCGGGGTGACGTCACGCACACGAACACGCCCCCTCCACACACACGCCATCAGGATCACTCCTCCCTCCCTCTGCCTGCACGAACCCCGTCCTTTTGATCTACATCTCTGACGTCACAGGGGTCCCCCACCCCCCCACTCACTCTCTCGACACGCACGCACGCACACACACACACACACACACACACACTGATTTGTTCCTGCAGTATTCTCTGTGACGCGTTCATGTTCTGCTGTTGAGACATCAGTGAAGACTGTTAGATTATATTATAACAGATCACATCCAGACTGCAGCTGTGAGTCAAATAATCAATTATTTGATTAACAGAAGATTAATGGGTCACTGTTTTTTTTTCTTTTTTCTTCAGTGTGACATTTTGATGCTTTTCTTTATCACACATGATCATGCAGTTCTGGACTTTTGGTCAGATTGGAAGTCGTCACTGTAGAGCCTGGTCTCACTGCAAGGTCGTCGAAATCCAGCGCTTGGGCAGCGTCAGAAACCGACAAAAAAAAGCTGTCCTTTAACGTCGGCATGATACACGGCCGGTTGCCATTATAGTTTAACGGTGCCTTGCGGTGTCAGGGAGAAATACAGCGGGACAAGGACGAAAGTTAAGGCAGCGAAAGTCTGACTGGGGCAGATGTGTGTGTGTTGGCTAAACGTAACCACGTGTGTGTGTGTTGGCTAAACGTAACCACGTGTGTAACCACGTGTGTGTGTGTTGGCTAAACGTAACCACGTGTGTGTGCTGGCTAAACGTAACCACGTATGTGTGTGTGTTGGCTAAACGTAACCACGTGTGT
>NC_065521.1:46202377-46213938 GCF_006386435.1 Epinephelus moara | reverse complement strand
ATAGTATAGCATGTCGTCAGAAATCATGAAAAAAGGTCATAGTATAGCATGTCGTCCGAAATCATGAAAAAACGTCATAGTATAGCATGTCGTCCGAAATTATAGCATGGCAAAAAAACGTTAAAAATAATTTTTCATTATATGGTCTTGGAAGGAAATATATAATTCTGAGTATAAAGTAGGAGCCATAGCATGAACACATTTATTTAAAACAAACAAAATATCAGACAACAAAACAAAACAAATCAATATTACAAAAGAAAAACAAAGTAATGAATTCAATAAATGTAAAAATATATCTGTATTCTGTGTTCCCTCCATTAGTATCTTTGAGAAAATGTCTTGGTATGGCATACAAAAATGCTCCACTTCCTAAAAAAATGTCTTTGAAAATGTCAGTGTAATATTCCCCCTAAGAAGTCAATTTTTGTAGTCTGCCAAATAAAAAATCCATCAGTAATATCATACTGTAGTAAAACATTAAAAAGAATCATTTGAAATTTCATAGCATGGTGTGGAACAAGCAAAGAATCATGAAACAAACAGTCATTGGATAGAATACCAAAAATGCAATACAAATAAATGTATGAAAACATATAAAATATAAGATGCACAATTTACATTAAGAGGCATCAAAAATGCTACACAGCAATTTGTGCTTCACTTTCGGTCATGTTATTTCCTTCATTGATGCATTTCTTCAGGATTATCATTTCAAAACAAACAAGAAAATAAAACAAACAAAATCAATAAACCCAACTACAGTATGTCAGAAATAAAAGTCATAGCATAATATTTCAAAAACATGTTACTGTGTTGTATCGACAAAATACATACTACACTAAAAATCCTGTAAAAAGTCAGTGTCGTAAATCAAAAGAATCTTTTTTCACCTCACCAGTCGTACAGAGTCACAGCTGAATATCAGAACAGGCCACAGTGACGGCTGTGTGTTGTGTGTTGTGTGGTGTGTGTTGTGTGTCAGTGATGTCATCATTATTAACACTGCTGCAGCATCTCTCCGCCTGCTCCTCGCTGATTGAGTCGTTTGTTGCAGGTGCTGACCGCTTCATGGACGATGTGGCTCGTATGATTGGCTACCGGCCTTTCCCCTGGATGAAGTGGTGCTGGTCCTTCATTACTCCGTGTGTCTGCATGGTGAGACCACTCGTCCTACAGAAAAACAACAACAACACATACTTTTACCATTCGACTGATACGTTCATACCAACCAGTGTGGACGCAGGGATGTTCAGACCTGCACTCAGAGTAGAGACGCTGCTCTGTGGTGTTAGAAGGAGCCAGCAGAGGCAGGTGATCCTGCTGGCTCCTTCCTCAGAGGTTTTCAGAGCACGTCCAGCTGGTAGGAGACCCGGGGTCGACCCAGAACACGCTGTAGGGATTATAGATCTCATCTGGCGTGGGAACGCCTCGGGGTCCTTCAGGAGGAGCTGGGACACACTGTTGGGGAGACAAACATGTAGACGACCTTTGTTTGCTTGCAGCCACAGAGACCTGGCTCCAGATCATTTCAAGAAAATGGATGACTAAAACATTAAAAATACAAATATAAGAAATACAAAATATTAACTGTTATTTACCAAAAACTTTTCAAAAACTCTCCTATTTTATGCTGTAAAGCCCTGTGAGGCAAATTGTGATTTGTGATATTGGGCTTTATAAATAAAATTGATTGATTGAATGATTTTATGCTCGATGTCTCCGTCCTGTCATCTGTAGGGCATCTTCCTGTTCCACCTGGTGAACTACAAGCCGCTGACCTACAACAACACGTACGTGTACCCGTGGTGGGGCGAGGTGATTGGCTGGTGTCTGGCTCTGTCCTCCATGCTCTGCATCCCCGTCAGTCTTCTCTACAAACTCTTCAGAGCCAAGGGAACCTTCAGAGAGGTCAGCACTGGACACACTCTGAAACAGAAAAGTAGCCTTTCAGTTAAAGTTTGGTGCTCCAAGTTTCTTTTTGATGCTAAGACTTTTGTACTCAGGAAACATTTTCAATGCAGGGCTTTTACATGTAGCAGAGTATTTCTACACTGTGGTATCAGAACTTATGCTGCAGTAAAGATGAGAGTGCTTCTCTGCACTGATCACAGGCTCAGTTACTATTTAAGGGACTGTTCTCTATTTATCAGGGGACGGGGCGGCTGAGGTGTGACCCTTCCCTTGGCTGACTGGCAGTAAATGCGTGACCCTCCGTCCACCATAAATTAGTTTTTAACTAAAAATACCAATGAAGGCACTGGGGACATATTTCTACTGTAGATCAAACTATGTAAACAGCTTTGCACTCTGCTCATAAAATCTCAAAAACTATATCATAAATATAGTTCAAATAACTTATAGAGAAGTATTTATAGCTCAGACAAGTTTCTGGCTGTGATAAACAGTGTTGTTTTGGTGATTTTTAAAATAAACACAAAACGCAACCGTTTCAATTTGTGTGCCCCCCCCCAAGCCAAATTAAAAAACATAAGTCCCTCCCCAGTTCTTAAAAAAATCAGAACAAGTTAGTGTGTCACGTGTCACCTGTGTGTGTCTCTTCATGTGTCCTGCTGTGTGTTGCAGCGCTGGGCTCACCTGACCACTCCGGTGTGGGGGGCCCATCACCTGGAGTACATGGCCCCCGACATCAAGTCCCTGAGCTCGCTGTCCCCCGGCACCGACGACAACAAGGTCATCATCTTCGAGAGTGTCATGTAGACCACCAATCACAGCGCCCCATCTCCATCTCCGTCCATCCCACCTGCGACAAGATGGCAGACACCTCAGCACCTCCAGATTCACCTCCACCCTGTACCACACCTCAGTGATCCATCGGCCTTGGATTGATTGATTGATTGATTGATTGATTGATTGGCTCCTTCCTGAATTACCTGATGGATGTGTCGTCGTCCTCGGCTCCTTCAAACGTCACCAGGCACCAGAGCTACAAAGAGTTTTCAATAAAAGAACAAAGCAGCTCCTCCAGGAGGGTTTTATAATCACAGCTGCTTCCTTTTCCCAGATTACCACTAAAGTAGAGATTAAAACCAGCAGATCACTCGGTTCTCGGACTGTAAAGGGCTTCGACTCGACTCCTCCGGTTCTCACCATGAAAATGTAAATATCATTCGTCACTGCTTCAAGGATCAAATCAAACTGTAACGTTTCACAAACCCTGGAGGAGCTGAAGAAGAACGTCCGAGAGATTCCCTAAACGCTACTGAACGTCGGGCTTCCTCCATGTTGGATGAAGAGCATCGGTCTCGTCTTGTGGTGGGCGGGATGGACGTGCAGACACACACCTGAGAGACGGCCATCACACACACACACACACACACACACACACACACACACACACACACACACACACATACACACACACACACACACACACACGCACGCACACACACACACACACACACAGCTTCATGACTTCATCATCAAACCAACAGTAAACATCAACAGATCAACAGGCACTTGGTGCTCAAGTCTAAAGGTGTGGGTCAAATTTAACAGGCTGTGTGTAACGTATGTGTGTGTGTGTGTGTGTGTGTGAGTGTGAGTGTGAGTGTATGATGGCTGTTTATTAAGACAGAGTTGTAGACACACAGACTGACTGACCCCCAGAAAATCCCCAGAGGTCTTAAAAACCTTAGAGAACGTTCTGCTCTTCAGTCAAACGTGCGGCCGGGTTTAATTCCTGGAGTTCGTTCCTCTAGTTTCGTTGAGACAAACTCTGAGTTTGTTGGCAGGACTGAAGTGTAAAAGAATGTCCCTGTTACGGAGCAGCCAGCGGTCCATGAACTCACCACGCTGCCAGGAGTCCTGAGATCAGCCAGCTGACGTCTTTCAGCCTGTTTGTGACTCTGATTGTTTCGGATCTAAATTCAGACTCAAACCGTCGTCCTGATGCTTGGCTTGTGTCGACACATCGACACAGCTCGTGCGCTCCTGAAGCTAAAAACTGTGAATCACCAGCTCCTAAATCTGATCCCAGAGCAGCGTGGGGTTCTCTGACCGCTGACCTCCGATCTGTTTTCAACAGTCACACCGAGGCTTGATTCACTCAGGCGACAACAGATCTGATATCAGAAGTAAACTTTTCATTTTCAATTTCAGTTTTTATATTTTTGTTTAAAATGAATTTTTATATCCAGTTTCTGAGATTGTGTTCACTGACTGACTCTGTGAAGGTGATCCAGCTCTGAGGAGAAGCCTGAATCAGTAGAGTCTGCTTGGTAATAACATTTCTACTTACTGGTTCCTGAAGCTTTTGACCGCGACTCCTGAGCTTCATCTTTTACGCTCAGCTCAAGCTTGCAGTTTTCTGTGAACATAAACAAACAGAAACAAAATGTTTGACTTTAGAAGCTCAACTCAACGTCCACTTACTGTCTCCACCCAGAACAAGTTTGATCATTTGATGAACTGGTTAATTCATTTATCAAGAAGCTGAGAATCTCTGAAGGAAAGCAGCAGTTTAAAGAAGGCTGTTGTGATATTTCACAGATCAATACTGTTGATCGATTAACAGAGAAAATAATCAGCAGATGAACCTGTAACAAAATCATCTTGACCACAAGCAGCTGATCCAGGTTCAGTCTGTGAACACAAACAGAAAATAACGTTCTCAGAATAAATGTGAGGTCACAGTGGATCTGACCTTTAACCTTTCATGTTCAGTATCTGACCTCCTTCTGAGGAGCTTCAGGCCTGTGTGAGAATCAGGTCAAAGGTCGGGCTTCGTTCTGCGTCCACCCNCCAAACGGAGCGGGACTGATCTGAGACCAGCGCTCCAGGCTGCCAATCTGTTCACTCTTCTTCTTCTTCTCTGCCTCATATTCATCCGTTCATCTCTAACGCTGAGGTCGTCCCGCTCTTGTCCTTTACAGCTGATCCATGTCACCTCGCGCAGGAAAACACAAAGAACCTGGTTCCATGTCACCTCGCGCAGGAAAACACAAAGAACCTGGTTTCAAATAAAAAGTCAAATTACAGCTTTGATAATAAAACTTTTTAGATCTCGTCTTTAACTCAACAGCTGACCCAAAAACTGTTCCTGTTCCTCAGTTTGATTTGGACTTGATTCGTAAAAAATGCAGCAAAATGGCTGCCAGACAAACACGTGAGGAACTCATCTGCAGCTCAGTTTGCTTCGTGTGTGATGACGCTGACACAAACAGAACATGTCAGCTTCTGAAAAACTTTTCTGTCCAAGAAAATCCAGATTCTGTTCAGACGTCGTCACAAAACTGATTTAAAGATTTAGATGTTCGTTTAATGGAATCCTGAACAGATGCGTCTAAAAGTTCATGTTAGAGATGCACCGATGAAACTGGGTCAATACTGATGATTAAAATAACTGTTGTTGGTGTGTCTTTCTGTGTTTGTTTATTCCCCCTTTGTTCCAGGGAAACAAGGAAATTACACAAATAGCTGAACAGTTTTAAATTCATTCAGTCCTTCGTTCCTTTAAATGAGCACAAATTCAATCAGACACATTTACAAACGACCTTTCAAACAACTGCTTCAAAAGTCTTTTTACTAAATAAATCATAAAAAACTACATTTTACAAGATTACACTGAGCACATCATGAAAACATTAATGATTATTAGTTAATAATTTAGCTTCGCCCAATAAACACA
The DNA here is from genome assembly GCF_006386435.1 of Epinephelus moara. Classification (NCBI taxonomy): domain Eukaryota; kingdom Metazoa; phylum Chordata; class Actinopteri; order Perciformes; family Serranidae; genus Epinephelus; species Epinephelus moara. The sequence goes on along the minus strand of NC_065521.1, from coordinate 46,208,288 downwards.
TCATAACGTAACTCAGCATGACCTCCGTCAGCTGTTAGCTTTGGCCACCATCTGCTAACAGCTAACCTTAACTAGCGGCTAACAGCTAACGTTAACTAGCGGCTAACAGCTAACATGACTTTAAGTAGCTCTTCCCTGCTGACGTGAACACAGGTCTGTTGTTCTTGCTGTAGCATCATTAGAGGAAATAATAGGACGCATCGGTAACGAGTTACAGCGTCCTTTTGTCCCAACAGTGTCTCGAGGAAGATCTGTGTTTGTTTTAAACATGTCTCCTGTTGTACCTGGGACGCCGGGACGATGGGACAACGGGACGCTGCCAATCTGGAGTCCTGCTTTCTAGTCTGAGACACAACAGAAAAACATCAAACACTGCCGACATTCAGCCGATAAATCGGTGCATCTCTATTTAATGTAAATTAAAAACAGTTCCACATTGTCATCACATTTTCTAAATGTGTCGGCACTGAAGCTGCAACAATTAGATGGACAGGAAATTAATTTTGACCTACCTACTGTTTATTTGATGCTTCTCTTTGTGAGAAATGAACAGTTCTGGATGTTTGGTCACTTTGGACACAGCAGGACGTTTCGCTGTTTTCTTATTGACAAAATCGTTAATGGAGAAAATAAATTCTGATTAATCAATAATGAAAATAAACATTAGTTGCAGAGTCGTCATCAGCCTGAGAAACAACTGATTCAAATGGTAGAAGAACAAGTTGTTCAGTGTTTACCTGCGGTCAGCTGGCGGGGAGATGAGAGCCAGAGGACTCAGCCTGATGCCAAACGTTGCCTTACGTCGTTGTCTTAACTCTCGAGCCCGTAACGGTCGACGAGCCAAACCCAGAGCACGACAGGACGTCCTGCGTTCGGCTCTGCTTCATATCCCACCAATCAGCAGTCTGCGGGGGCGTGTCTACAACTCTGTCTCCTAGCAACCACACAGTATGACGGGAAACATGATCAGAATGTAAAATATAGAAAAACTTCATACATTTGCACATTGTTGTAAAATAATGTCGCTGGCACTTTGAAAAAGAAACGTGTTGGTGTTTTCTTTTACATATTGTAAAATGAATCAGAGATTTATTTTGTGGAGGCTTTTATTTTGCTGATACAAACAGTACGACAGATCTATATTGGATATCTTTGTGCGTTATCTATATTTGATGCAGTATATGATGATGATGATGATGATGATGATTTCTGGCTGTTTGTTCACGTCTGAGTCGGCGAACACGAGCGCCACAGCGACGCCGGCTGCAACCAACCAACGAGCTTCAGGCTACCTCACTTCTCATTCAGACTTTCAAAATAACTTCTTTTAGCTTTTTATGCAAACGTCTTGTTAGCGGCGTTGGCTGCCGACAGGAGAGGATTCTGGGAAGTGTTTCTGGAAACATCTCCATCCTCGGCCTGCCTCGTGTCGCAGCTTTAAAGGTTCTCACCAACACCAATGAAAATGTAATAATCTGAAAATCTGACCTGCAGGAAGTTCAGTTCACACTTTTTTTGTTCACACAATTTTTCAGAAAGTTTAAACTTTTGGACTGAAGGTGTCACGATTTGTGGCTGATGAAATTAAAAATCTGATGTTGTCGTGTTTTGGTGCTGCGAGGCCTTTAAATGTGTCCGACCGGCTGACGTGGACAAGCAGCGAGGGATGGAGCTTTTATTTTGGCGGGTTTGCTGCGATGCAGTGATGCTGATGCTTCCTGTGGCTCTGAACACACCACGAAAGGGAATTTTTTTTTTTTTCTTATTTTTTGGATTTCTAATTTTTAAAGTGCTGAAGCGTTTGAAGAGTTTTAGTTTTAGATGATTGTTTTTCTGTGTTTTTCTGGAAATCAGTATTTTGTCCTCTGACCCCCCCCCCCAAACACACACACACACACACACACACACAATTATCAGAGGTATGATAATACTTATAATAATTATGACAATAATTATTATTTTTATTTCAAAGCAAAAAGAAAAAAAAAGATCTGCCTGTGTCATTTGAAAGAATTAGTTTGCACATCTTCTACTTTATGACAGATGATTAAATTTAAAGATAAAAATGTTTTAAAGGCTGAAAAACTGCCGACTGTCACTCTGTCATTTGTAACAATCAGAAAGTCGTCGGTCTGATGAGACGGAGACATGAAGCACCTCAACAGTTTGCAGTAAAACAGCTACCTCAATTAAAACCAACAACATGCAGCGGAGAGTAAAGAACTCCATTTCCCAGCAGTCAGCAGGAGCTTCCAGACAACAAGCAGTTAATGTGAGACATGACCACATATGGAGAGTCTCTGTAGCCAATCAGCTCAGTCTGCCACTCTGTCTCCTCAAATTACAAATAAAAACAGACCAATCTGGTGTCAGTATAAATCCTGTCTCTCAGCCAATCAGAGCGCCCGCTGGCTCATTAAGACTCAGAATGATGAAGAACAACTAGACCAGCCAATCACGTTATCCCACACTGCAGGGCGACTCAGCTGCTCAAAAGTGTCTGAAACAAACATGGCCGCCTCACGTCAGCCAAAGTCATTAAAGGCGATTAAACACAAATTTAATGGACGTTAGTTTGTCACTGCTGACGAGTTTAACGAAGCTGAAAACATGAACATTTTTTTATTTCTCTGATGATGTCACAGTAAAATCTGACCGACGGCTCCTTTAAAGAAATGATTCCTGCTCGGAGTGTCTTTATTTTCTGAGTGGAAACTTTTTGGACTGAAGATGTTTGAAGTTAAACTGAGAACTTAAGATTTGACAGTTAATAAACGGTTTAATAATCAGACTAATCAAAGATTACTGATCATTAGTCATTGGCTGTTGAGCAGAGCTGAAGCTGATTGGATGATGACTGATGATTAAAAGTAGTGAGATTAGAGATCAGATGATGATATTTCACTAATCAAACTAACCCGAGGCAGAAAGTTATAAGAAAATTAACTGACGTTTGACACTCTTTTATTTTTTTTAAGTTTTATCATTACTAAATGTCTCATGTGTGGGCGGAGCCTGGTGGGTCAGAGCAGGAAGATAATAAAGAAATAAAATCTGCAGCCATTTAAGACAAAAGAAATATATAAATATAAATATATATATATATATATATACATTTAAAAAAACATCTTGGAAAAAAAACAAAATGTACATTTAGAAAAAAAAACTGATGTTTCATGTCATTTTGTCTTTGTGCTCTCCTGCCAAAAAAACCCAAAAAAAACCCATCTTGTGACAGAATCGTTGATCCAAAGCCGCCGCGCCGAGACAGGAAGTTATATTTAATTACAAAATAAAAGAGCATGTTGCCTCCGCAGGTACAGACAGACAGACAGACAGACAACTGATGATGATCGCTGACGGTGCTTTTAAAAAGGGTTTGAATGTTTTTTATTCTTCAGTGTGGAGACAGACTGACATCAGACTTTAATCACATTAATTAAATTAATTATCAGATAATCAAAACATCCACTGATGCATATGAATAAACGTCTTTACCAGAGTCACTTCTTTAAGATTTTTTTTTTTTTATTTGGATGCTGTGAAAAGAGAAAAAAAGTTTTTTTTAAAAAGTAAACCTTTTGTTTGTTTATCAGGCTAAACGCTGCGCTGTGACCTCGGATATGTTTCCTGTTTTATTCTCCAATAATCTGCCAATAACTCTTCTATAATGACATCATAGTTCAGATGTATTTTCATCTTGTTTTGCCGTTCAACAACAAAAAACAAAGACCAACAAGCTTTAACTATTTTTAAACTTTAAAATAAGTCGCAGACTTCTGTGTTTGTGACGACCAAATATTGATATGATATTAAACTGTTGTGATATCATTAGAAAAAGTCAGAATATTAAAGAATAACTGTGCTGTGTGACTCTGTGTCGCAGTCACAGAAAACTTCTTTAATGAAACAAACACCTTCAGGTCTTTAATAACGTCCACACATCTGTCTACACAAAGTCTACCTGTCTGAGTGTCAGTGAAGGCATCATCAGTCTGTCTCAGACTCTGACAGCTGAGCTATGCAAAGAGTCAAGAGCTTTACTCTGTAGTGTCTGCAGGGCTGTAAAAAAAACTTTATTCAGTGTTTATAGACAACAATCTAAAATTTTGTGTTTCTCCTCTCAGACTTTTATTCTGCAGAGCTTCCAGACAAACTTTAGTGAGACAAAAATCATCAAAATGTTACTGCACAAATAAATAAATGAATAAAATTAAAAACAATAAGAATTAAAAATTTATTTTGGTGGAAAGTCAAATATTTCTCCAGGTGTCAGGGAGTCGATTTTGGCAAATTTGACCTTAGTGTTTCTAAAATCCTGCTGTGAATCCCTAAAACTTTAAAAACCAAACGAGTCTAAAGAATCCACCTGTCTGTCTGTCTGTCTGTCCGTCCTTCCGTCCGTCTGTCGGCTGCAGGTTTTGATCATCGATTCTGCCTGACAAACTTCACCATCAGCTGGTTTCCGTCAGAGAGCGTCTTGCTGTTCAGAGTAGATTTCTCTCACAGCTTTTTTAAGAAATTCTAATTTTTATTTCAGCTTCATTTTACTGTAGAGGATTTTCTCTTTTTTTTTTAGATATTTTTTAAAAATATTTTCAGTGATTTTTTTTAGCCAAAAACATTGCCAAAGTGTTTTTAACCTCCAAAAATAAAATAAAAAACAAAAACGCAAGCTTAAAGGGAAAAAGATGATTTTTGTTTGTTTTTTTATTTTTGTCTCTCGACAGTTTTAGCGCTGGTGCTCCTAAAAAGCTAAATCAATAATCATGATATTAAATAAGTTTCTTACCTTTAAGTTCTTTGGGAAGCTGAAGTTGGATCAGTGAAACCAGCAGGGGGCGCTCTCCTCCGGTGGGAACTCCCATCTATTGTGTTTGGGCCGGAAACACCACCGCCGGCTTTAACGCACAGAGCTCGACAACGAACACGTCACTGACAGGAAACAGGAAACACGTCACTGACAGGAAACAGGAAACACGTCACTGACAGGAAACGCATCTTTCACAAAAACATCTGAAAAACATCCAAACATCAGATAAACTATTAAATGAACTAAATTACAAACGATAAACAAGAACGTTGTGTTTAACGAAAAATGAACTCACAATAAAATAAAAACCGTCAGCGTACCTCGCTGATAGTATACTTACTGTGAACATCCACTGAAGCATCATGGGAACTGTAGTCGGCCCACAGAGTTGTCGTCAGGTCTTTTCAGTCTGACATAAAGAGTCTTTGACGTCGACCAGTTTCTCATCAGAGATTTTTGTGTTTTATATTTTATCTGTTTCGAGCTTCCAGAGAACAAAACCTGTGTTTCCAGCCCAAACTCATCTCCACGGTGACCTCATTCATCTCGCCGTCCATCACTTTTGTTGTAAGTGTGTCTATTGTGACTTCCTGTGAACCTTCAGTCTTCCATCCATAACTGTAGATCGATTAAAGGTGATTAAAGTAGCTTCATTAATGAGTAGCTGTGTACTAACGACACTCGGGGCTCCACATTAACGAGTCACCAGCTAAAATAAAAAAATAAAAAAAGTCATCGATGATGTACGAGTTAACTTTGAGCCCTGATGATGTCACTGTGTCTCATTGACCTCTGACCCCTGCGAGGGTCGTCATGCTGTAAGTCACTGTGATCACTGTGCTCATTCACCGACTAAGATACGGCAATAAAAGTAACGTCATGACAAACAGCTGGTCTGTCTCCATGGTTACTGTGTTGTTTATTTTATTCTTTTGTTATCAAACATGTTAATAACATGAAAGTTTGAAAAAGTTTCAGACGTTTTGTTTTTACTTTGTTTTATTTATTGTTATTTATATTTGATTCATTATCTTACTGTATGATGACAAAAACTCTGTGTGTGTGTGCATGTGTGTGTGTGTGTGTGTGTGTGTGTGT
>NC_065521.1:46197897-46201994 GCF_006386435.1 Epinephelus moara | reverse complement strand
AACAGGACGCCTCAAGGTGACTGGAGAAATTTAACTCTAATTGGCAACTGGGTGGCGCTATAACAACAGAAACATGCTTCAAAATGGCTAAAATGCGACTGATCGCTGTGGCTGAAATTGTCCTATCAACTTCACAAACACTCTGTCTGAATACATTGCTCTTCTTAATGGGTTCAGTTGACTATTTAATCTGCAGTTTCCTATGACCTGTATCCCAAACACACACCATGTGAAACTGTACGTGGGCAGCTGTGCACTCAGTGGGTATGGACTCGTTATTATTACTTGTGCTTCTAGAACTTTATCCCTTCATCCTACAGAATATTAATTTGGGGATCTTCATAAAAAAGAAGTAACTTTCTGCCTTCTATATTATATTATATATATTGATCCAGCAAATATTACATTAACATGACAGTGCTACTATTTTTTCTTATAAAATCAAAAACATTCAGTTTTATTTATAAAGCCCAATATCACACATATCAGTTGGCCTCAGAGGGCTGTACGACACCCTGTGTCCTTTAATAGGTAAAAAAAACATGGTAAAAACCTCTCTCAGGACAAATGAGTTAAAAAAAAAAAAAAGTAAAGTAAAGTAAAGATCTTCACCAGAAACAACTCCAGTGCTGAGTCAGTGATTTTCTTGCTGCAGAAGAGGTTGTTAAACAGAGTCGTGTCTGAGATCTGATGTTCATCAGCAACTACAGGGATTTACAGGAGCATCAGCCTTTGGTTACTATATTTTAGCTGATAGGTTTTTCCTCCTTCATATAATTACATCTCTATAGACTGTGGTGGTCGCAGACAGCCTGTCACTCAAAGAGGCCCCGCCCCCTTCATTATGTGTAACTTTAATCCTTAATAAAATATAAACAGGTGAGTTCTATATAAACTCAGTCTGTACAGTCGTCATGAATGTTGAAATTATCTCCAGAGACCAAACAGGCTGTAAACATGTTTGTTTCTGCAGGTTTTGGCTTCATTTTAAGCCCCGAGGGTTGCTGCTTGGCTTCAGTTTCACTCTTACAATAATGCTAACGCTAATGCTAATTTTGGCTTGCAAAACATGGGATTGAAATCATTAAGCTAATGTCACATCACTTCTCGTGAGTGCAAAACAGCCGCACACGATTTGAGACACCACCCTGTTGAAATTAGTGCACCAAGCAAGAAGTACGTAGTGTACTACATCAGTGTGTACTAAATGTACGCTGACACAGCAGTGATATGTGACGACCTGGGATGAGAATGTGTTGTAACACACACTGAAGAGACTTTCACCTTTTGTTCTACGTCATCAAATACCCCGCTGTGAATTTAGCAGCTTCTTTGTGTCTTTGCTAACGAGTGTCTGAATGAGACAACAGAACAAACACGGCTTCACAGCCTCGTTGTGGTGGTGATGATGAAGTCATGTGACCATAGTGTCATTTGTTTATAGCCTAACGTTAGCTTTTTACCTCTGGGGTCTCATTTATAAAACAGTGCGTAGGATCCGTAATGAAAATGTACATACGGACAAAAGCCAAACACAGCATGTACCGAAAAACAGCTATTACATCCAGGCTTCCACCGTCTGTGTCGCCGATATTCTGTCTCTAAAATGTTTGTAATCACGGGTCAGAGTTTTTATAAATGACAACTTTAGCGTGGGAAGTGACGTACGTCTCTTTCAGGCCTCTTTCTGTGCATACGCAGTGTTTATAAATGAGACTGCTGGTGATCGCATTTAGCCTTCAAAAATCATAAAGTGGCGTTCATTAGTGAAGATTATGTCACTGAACAAAACCTGTCAGTATCATAAACGTTTGTTTGTCACAGAGTTTATTTTCTGCAATAATTAAAAATCCAATGGAAAAATCTTGGAGGCTTTTTGACGAAGAAACCAGGACGACGCTAACTTCAGGGTCGGCCTACAGACAAGCGTCGTCCTTGCAGCGCTCTGTGAGCCTGAGCTCAGAAATGTTCCTCAGCTGGTAGAAACGAGAGCTAATTTAAACCTCTGATGCTGGTTCATCCTGATGAGGAAACTTTAGACATTCTGACAAACACCAGGCGTCTCACAGACAGGAGGAACTTCTGTTAGGTTTTAAATGTCATCTTCATGTGACTTTGACGAAAACAAGTCGGGCTGAAGACAAGTAACAGTGACTCGGTGTTCCTCTGAAACCGCTCAGCTACCAGGAAGCCTTAAGACACCTGATTTCTGTGAAGGAAATGAGTCTGAGGGAGTGTCCTGAATAAAATCACCATAATGTTCGGAGGAACAGTCAGTACCTCACAACCTCTACATCTCTTAAACAGTCTCAACTTCCAGGAAGCAGAAGACGGAAATACAGAGACGTTTCTCCTGCCAGTGATTTTTAGACTCCAGGGCGCTCGGCTCGGCTTGGCAGTGAAAGCTGATCTGGTGAGACGGTGGAGAGACTCGGCAGAGAGGCTCAAACCGGTTTCTAATGCCTAGCAGCTGCCAGAGCGAGGTGAAGGTGGGACGCTATGTTTAGCCTTGAGACGGACAGACGGGGGACACAGTCCTGCAGACAGCAGTGTCAGAGGAAGTATTCAGATCCTGTTCTGCAGTAAAACTACAAATACCACACTGTCAGAAATAATCTGTGCAGAAAAAGTCCTGAACTGACTGTTCTTCAGTTACAGTGTGTGAGTGTGATCAGGAACATGACAACGCCCTGTGGTTGTATGACCCCGCCCACCAGTCCACTCTGTGTATGACTCCGCCCACCAGTCACCCAGACGAGCCTTGCGTCACCAGGCTCTTCACGTACGGGGAAGAGCCTGGAAGAGCCTGGTTTCCATTCACTCTGAATTTTGTCTGGATTCTGGTTCCAGTCTAGAAAGCAGATCCGGAATTCACCAAATTCACCAAAGTAAAACTTTAAATTCTGGCGCACCATCGATTTACAGTAAAAGAAAAAGGTTAACTTAATGGCTTGGGACTTTTCTTGTAAATTATATTCTTTAAATTAAAAAGTTTCATTTTTATTAGCTTGGTGCTTTTATTTTGACGGAAAGGCGCATCCATCAAATTCCGGATCCTGTCTCTCTCACCCTGGTTCTGGTTCCTTACCAAAACAGCCACTAACGGCCCCAGACTAACTGCAGACTGTGACAGTGTCAGTGTTAGTGTGATGACTGCTGATGAAGGTTGAGACAGACTCAACTCATCACTGCTGCTCTGATGTGTTTTTACAGTTTTTCAAATATCTTAATATTGTGATCATTTTATTTCTGGTGTTATAGTGTTATTTTGTCAGGTGTGAAATGTGTGTGTATGACATCAACCACACATATCCTCCCTGCACGACCTCATCTGTAGCGTTTCATTGACTCACTGTATTTAGAGACCGTTTCTCTGACCTCTTTGTGTTTCCACCATTTTCTCCTCTGATTGAGAAACTCTTAAACTCCTCCTGCTCCCAACACTTTGTCTCCTCAGGAGCTCTCTGAAGGTCTGAGATGTTCTGTGAATAACTTTTATCTTCCTCTCAGCACGAGGAAGCTTTGTGAATATGTCCCCAGGTATTTAGATGAACTCTGTGTCTGTGGTGACGGCTGTACAAATTAGAGGAAGTACAATCTGTAGTTGGAGCGACAGCCTGAGAGCTGGAGGACAACGACAACAACGACAACGACAACGACAACGACAACATGACTGATGAGTTTTTAACCACAGACTGACAATGAGCTGATTTCATGTGTTAAGTGTTTTGTAATGACTTTATCTGTTTCCTACAATGTTGTCTTTTGTTTTTTGGAGAGTTGAAGACAAATTTCCACCCGTGGTGGACGATAAAGATGTCTCTTCTATTCTAAAAAATAATTCACTAATGAATGAGCAGGAAGACCTGGGTGCTGATATGATGGAGGAAGTTTACCACAGTTAATTTACTCAGACTGTTCTCACTTTGATGATCAGTATTCCTTTAAATAACCTTACTGTATAATGAGGAAAACTCTGTGTGTGTGTGTGTGTGTGTGTGTGTGTGTGTTCCACGTTTTTCTCCTCACTGACTTGGTCAATCCATGTGAAATTTGGCACAGTGGTAGAGGGTCATGGGAGGATGCCAATGAAGCAA
>NC_065521.1:46177534-46197350 GCF_006386435.1 Epinephelus moara | reverse complement strand
GCTGATGGTATGGTATGCTGTACATAATCACGGAAACTGTCAGTGTGTCATTCTGTCTGTCCCACGTTTTTCTACTCACTGACGTGGTCAATCTATGTGAAACTGCACATAGGCATTGAGGACTGGCATAGGTAGAAGGTGACAAAGCTACCAATGGCAGTGGACTAGTACTGATAATAATCAGAATGGCATCTTCTGGCTTTCATCACTTGTTTTCAGGCTTCCTGCTCATTTTTACTGACTGATTTCCAAAACTTTTCCAGAACATTTTCCTGATATCTCACCTCATTTCCATGACTTTATTTAAGCAGTTTAAATCATGTTGGCCTGTTTGGTGACGCAGCCTCACACGATCAAACACACACTCAGCAGGGATTTGTAGTTCAGCAAACTAACTCTTAATAACTTTACTCACTCATCAGACACTCCCACCAACTAACTGCGTATGTGTGCGTAACAGACCAGACGCCACATGCAGGTCTCTGCAAAACGTCAAGGCCACGCCCCTTTCCAGGAAGTGAACACCACAGATCAGATTTCAATGCACTTTAATTGTACAAATTTATTTCCTGTTAATCAAACATTTGTTTTGTGGACGTGCTGATAATCGTTCTGAGCGTCTGTGATACTTTAATAAACTGATCGTTGTCATGTTCCGTTTGACTTTCCCCGTCCAAGTGGATCAGTGAAACAAAAGGGGGTGTGGCCTTGGCGATGACCCTGGCCTGTGTATCCCATGATACTGGTGAAGTCTCAACATGCAACACAAGATTTTACATGAAAAGTACGAGGATTACATTTCATGAAACACATTTTGGGATTTTTATAAACAGATTTTCAATAATATAAAATAACGTGCATTCAAAACTTTTCCTAAACATTCTGTTATTTCGGAACCATTTCCAGGCCTGGAAAACAATTTTCCTAATTTCATAACTTTTCCAGAAATTCCATGACCGTGTGTTTTGTATATTCTTTTTAAATCACCCAGTGAGACAAAGAGACAGAGAGCAGATACCTGTCGACTCTGTGAGGCTCCTTTGGTGGTTTATTTCAGCACGAGTCCAAATACAGTTCACCTCAGACATGATCCCTCTGAACAGCGCCCTCTACAGTTTGACACAACTGTCAACACAAGTTCACCATATTCAAAAATAACACACACTGAAAATGAAACGAAAGAAAACGACGTCTCTTTTTGTGTCGTCACAGTCGTTTAAACAGAAACATGAACGACGCTGACGAAGCACAGAAGCTTCAGAAAATCTGCCTGCAGCCACGTTTCAGCTTTACATGTATGTTTCATTATGAATCTGTGTGAGCATCAGCACACTGTTTCTGACAGACGTCTGAGACACGAGGCGGTGATCACATGACAAATCTGCATGTTCAGCATCAACAACACAATGACACAGAAAAGTTCAAAATCACCAAAATAATTTGTGCCTTAAAGTTTCATCATGCAGGAAGGGAATGTGACAGAACTGAGAAATTATACGTAAACTAAAAAATAAAAACAGATGTAAACTGACGTGGAGTGAGAGCTGAGTGGACTCAACCCTACATGAGCCACAGCTACATCAGGCAGTTTGAACAGACGTGCAGCTGTGACAGGAACACACAGTTGAGAGATATTTCAACAACACAGTAAGTAAACCTGAAATCTGGACAAGATTTAAAGTTAAACATGGACTTATTACAGATGAGAGAACAGGTCAGGTGGTCGGGTTCAGAGACTGACGGCTCTCACAGGTCCGTACAGCTACATGAAATGACGCATGAGTGTCTGAGTGAAGCTGAGCTGTCCGTCCGTCCGTCTGTCTGCAAACATGATGAGTAAAGATCTGTTTGCAGACAGACAACTCTGAAACTCTTTAAAGCTCTTGAGTTGCTCACATGCAGCGTTATCTTCTCCAAAATCTTCCCCAATTTAGATTCAGGTACAAAAATCTCTAACTGAACCGATGGATGGATCCTGATCAGCTCAGCTGTGACAGCAAACATGATTTAGTTCCTGTTTGAAAAGTTCCTCATGAAAGAAGATGCTGCACAGAACAGAAACAGTTTTTACAGTTGTGAAGAATAAAACAGGTGAACATGATTTAACTCATCACAGCTGCACGTCTGTTCAGACTCACCAATTCCATCAAACAAATAACACACACAGACACACACCGAACACACCTGTCAGAGTGAACGCAGATATTCACTCTGTCTTAAACATTTCACACCTCATTCTGCTGAAACCTCCACATCTTTAGACGATGACAGTTTCAGATGTTTGAAGCCGACTGAAACACAAACTAGTTTTCAAAAGAGAAAAATCTTCATCTGAAAACGTCGAGACATTAAACCTTTAACACAAAAAACAAACTGAAACACAACCTAAAGTAAATCTAATGAACCGTGTTGATTACGACAGAGAAGGATCACTGTGTACGAGCCGAACTAAAGTCTGAACAGTTTTTAATCTTTTATTTTACTGTACGTGAGGAGAACATTAGTCTGTGGATGCTTCATAAAATAATAAATCATGAAACATGGTTTTAAATCAGGAGGAGACAGATCTTTAGTTTGGTTCGTACAAAGTGATCATCAAACCGTCACTCTGCAGACTGTCAGTTTGTTTTCATTCATCACTGGAGGGAATTCATTTTGGATCAATTTAAAACTTTAAATTCACTCTGTGATGTCAGAGAAACGAATGTTTGGAGACGTTTTAACCCGACAGGAATCAACAGTGTGCAACTTTTGTATTTCAGGTGTTTTATAAAACACTGGACCTCAGAGTTTGGAATAAAGCTCGTGTGTTTCCATGTCCAGAAACGTGTTGGAGTTCAGGATGTTTCGCAGGAAACGGGGAATGATCAGATCAGATTTGATGTTTCTCAGTAAATCAGCTCCAAATAAACAACAAAAAAAACCTCGTCAGTTACACACAAACATTCACACACAGCCGGCGATCTTTCTCTTGAAGCTCCGACAGGCAGATGAGATATTTTTTTAAACCACATGAAATAAACCAATCGCAGCTCGGCGACGTCATTTAATCCAAACAAAAGGAAGTGACATCACGTCACTGATGCAAGAGCTGCTTATTAAGGACTGCGACGATGATGAGGATGGAGATGGGAGGAGCAGGAAGTCGTCCTTGTCGTCCTCAGTCTGATTTCTTGTCACTGGTTGCCTGCAGACACAGAACAGGGCGGTAAAAACACAGTGTGAGCGCCTCTCGCAGGCTGCAGTGTTTGCTACATCCAGAGGGGGCGCAAGTCAGCGTCAGAGGCCTGTACGATACATCTCAAAGTGTTACTGCTCATTTTATAACATTTACACTCTGGAAATTATTTGCTATTAAATTTTAAATGTTTCAAAATTGACACTGGTGAGTTACGAGGTACAGAAACATGTTAGACGGTCTGTGGAGATACGTGACTGGAGACACGTGACTGGAGATACGTGACTGGAGATACATGACTGGAGACACGTGACTGGAGACACGTGACTGGAGACACGTGACTGGAGATACATGACTGGAGATACATGACTGGAGATACTCTAGGTAATGTCACTGAGACACAGAGACTCAGTCAGTAGAGAGCTGACCTGTAGAAACCTTCTGTGTCTCGTCACCAGTCTTTAGTCTCAACTGGACTTCGTGTGTTTCTAAATAAACTCATCTGGAGGAGTCGTCGTAAGATACGTGGTTCTTACAGGACCTTATAGAACCTGCACATTAAACCATCCACAGGACATAAAGGACTCACAGTGACGGACCTGAGTGTCCATACATCATGTACACAACTGCACACGTGTGTGTATTTGTAGGTATGTTACATAACTCTGTGTTCACTGTGTGTGTGTGTGTGTGTGTGTGTGTGTGTGTGTGTGTGTGTGTGTGTGTGTGTGTGTGTGAGCTATATGTGTCCTGTCAGGCAGATTTACGGTGGACCAGCTGCTGTTACACTGATCACACACACATGAACACACACACACACACACACACACACACACACACACACACACACACACACACACACACAGTGTGGATGATGCGAGTTAGTGATTGATAATTGATTACCAGTTGGACCTGATTGATCTTTTACCCTTCAGTGTGAACCTGCTGCAGCCAAACAGCGCAGCACAAACGTCACATGAACTCAAACAGACGATAAATGGCGTCTGATATTTGAGGAGATTCTGTATCAACAGTGTTTTCAGTCTGTCATTAATGAGCTCAGTTTAACTCTCAGGAGTTTCTGAGGACTCCTTATGTTTTTCTTAATTAATCCGTGACGAGTACAAACACGTCGCGCCTCAACGTATTTACTGCAGAAACAGAGCCAATCAACAGCCAAGAATCATGGCTGGAACATGAGACAGCTGAGATCTCCTCCGTGTGACGACACACCCTGAGACACAGGAAATGTATGAATGTTTATTTTATGTTCAGGGAGCAGTGGCTCAGATTTAGTGTCATCAAGTGATTCTGGTGTGTGTGTGTGTGTTCCTGAGAGGAAGAGACCTCTGAGGATAATTCAGCTCCTCAACAATCAACACTGAAGGAATTCTGACCAGGAGAAGTTTCAGATGGTTGTAATCTGTAATCCTCACTGACAGACGCCACTAAATCCTCCTAAGGGCTCATTTATGCTACTCGTTAGACACGTATACAAACACAGATGGAGCTCTCTGTTCGTACTTTGCGTTTATTTTGTCCCAATTTGTGCACATTTACTGAAAGCTTGAGATAAGGCACAAAACACGGAGAGCCGGGGCTAGCTCAGAGACTAGCGGAGGCTAACTGGCTGTGCTTCCCTCCGGTCATGCTGCGGCTAACGCTCTGCTAGCCGCTCCCAGCTAGCTCCGGTTTGTTATTCAGGTTAAAATGTGAAGAAGCAGCGGGTCTGTGGGGCAGCTGAGTGAAGTGGAGCCTGAGGAGGAAGCACCGGTTAGCCCCGGTTTCACTACAGGCAGATTCACTCGCTACAGGGGCGAGGAAATAAAACCTGAACAGCCAATCAGAGTGATCTCTCTCACCGACAAGCTCCGCCGCTGATTCAACATGCTCAATCGGCTGAAAAGCCGCCAACAGGGGTCCGACTAGTGCCAACGGTGCGGGACACATCGCAGACACTAGGGCGACAGACGCTCACCGATGGCCCGACTTTGGCCGACGGCCGACCGTCAGCTTGGTGTGTCAGGGCCTTAAAACTAAAAACTACTGTAGAGCAGTCTGATGTGCTGTTACAGTTTGATGTGGTCCAGTCACGTGTAAAAGACTAAATGTGTGAGCGCAATGAAAACAGAGGAAACCATTAACAACATTAAACTTAACTTAATGGCAGGGCTGGGCGATAAATCGATTTTATCCATTAATTCAAATTTGTAGTTTAGGTCGATTTGTTTTAATAAAAATCGTGTTTCTCTTTAACATCCACCTCCGACGCTCCCCGCTGGGCTCCCGTAGTTCAGAGTGGGCTCACCCCTCCCCCTGGCGTGCTTGATACACAAACAACATGGCAGCGAGCGGGGAAGAACTTGTTCCCAACAAAGGGAACGTGTCTTCAGTTATTTGGAATTGGTTCGGTTTTGTGGCGTCAGACAGAACAAACTGCAGCCGCTGCCAAGTGTGTTTGAAGGCTGCTGTACCAAAGGTAGCAGTACTACCAATTTACTGCAGGAGCATGCTACAGAGTGGCAGAGGTGTTGCTCCCTACGAAATGAACAAGACCGCAGCAGCCCCGGCACGCCTTCAAGAAAACAACCTACCGTCTTGGAAACATTTACAAACTGTATTCTGTATGAAGAGAAAGGGGCCCGTGATGTATACTGCAAGAGATATGGTGCCATATATACCGTGGAGTTTATTCACATGCTGAAAGTTTTGGACCTCAGGTACGTGCCAACTGTTAAAACTTGTTTTGAACAATTTCTTTGTCATCTGCAAATTGATTTTAAGTACGAGGGAAATGATTTAAATAGTGAATCAGATTTGTTGTGAAAAAAATCAGAGATGTTTTTTTAGGCCATATCGGCCAGCCCTGAACCATCAGTGCAGAGCACAAACTAGTTTGACTCATTCATAGCAGAAATTCCTTGAGTACAGAGATCAAGTGTGTGTGTGTGTGTGTGTGTGTGTGTGTGTGTTACCAGCAGTTTGCTGTGTTCGTCCAGCAGTCTGTCGTACTCCACCGTCAGATTCTCGGCCTGTTTCTTCATCGCACGAACGTCACTGTCCGACTTGTGCAGAGCTGCAAGACATCAACACAGGGCTGAATGTAACTGAGTACATTTACTCCTGTAATGTACTAAAGTACCAAGGTACAGCTGTGTGGTACTTTTACTCTACTCGAGTGTTTCTGTTTCCTGCTACTTTAAACTTAAAATACTGAGCTTTTTACCACGTGTCTGCAGCTCCAGTCACAAACACTGTGACACTTCACACTGCTGATGACATCAGAGTAAAGTTACTTTCACACTGTGGTATTTGTACTTTTACCTTAGTAAAAGTACTTCTTCCATCACTGACACAATCAGGTGAGACATGAGTTCATCTTCTCGCCTGAAGCAACACATGGCACTAAATCTAATGTTACTCTTCCTCCTCTGTGTCATCTCCTCCTCCATCTCCTCTGTACATCCTTACCTTTCTTGGTGGTGTCCAGCTCCTCCTTCAGGGTCTTCATCTCCTCCTTCAGAGCCTTGTTCTCCTCTTGTGGTCCTGGTCCCTTCTTTCCGGCCTCCGGCACCTCGATACCAGCGTCACGCAGTTTCTGTTCAAAGAGATAAGTTGATAACGCTCAGAACATTTCAGTACAGCACATTCCACAGGAACATATTTGAACTTTAGGTCTGTGTGTAACTGATGCAGAGATGTCGAACAGCGCACATACAAACGTCATCAGTTCCAATTTCTTTCCATTTTGTGGGGCTGATGTGAAACTGTGCCTACTTAGGGCAACAAAACGTATATTTTGGGTGTGTCAGTACACTGGACAACCAGGACAGGACGACAGAGGAGACACCTGCACACCAATGTGACCAGGCTGGACAGCCAGAGCAAAGGTTCACAGGCTGAGATCAGTGCAAAGAGAAGAGTGCTTCTGCACTTTGAGCACCTTTCTTTTTGTGCACCCATGTCCTACATAAGCTGATATTTTTTTTGCATGATCTCAGCCTGTGAACCTTTGCTCTGGCTGTGCAGCCTGGTCACATCGGTGTGCAGGTGTCTCCTCTGCCCTCCTTTCTGGATATTTTTTTAAACAACATTTTATTTTCTTAATATGTTATCAGATGACACAGAAACTATTCAGCAGCCCAATCTCCACTCCTAAGAACACGGTGTCGTACAGGTTTGACCCTGAGATTTGAGCAACTGACTGTAACTGTGACTCTGTGTATAGTTTGGGTTTTGAGGGTTTTTGATATCTGTTTATTTGTATGTTTGCATCTTTACTGATATCTTATATCTGCACTCTTGATACTGCAACTGCTGCATGACAGTGACCCTCGACATCAAAATAAAGTTCTCTCTTGTCTTTGCTTTCGAGCACCAGTCAATAAAGACTGAGAGCTGCAGACAGAGGAAAGAAAAGAGACTGACTGTGTGTTGATGGGTTTGAACAGATGAGGGGTCGGACGAGACAAGCAGTTTGCTTCTACCTCCTTTTCAGACATTAATTAACTTCTGTTGCTTACACTATTATTTCTATGTATTTATTCATCATCTTTTTTTTTTTTTTTTTTTTTTAAAAAGTTTTAAAATAAAGGCTTTAAAAAAGTCGTTGTCACAAACATGTTGAGAATCAGAGGTGAATGAGTTTTACAGTCCTGTGAGGCTGCTGCTGAAGTTGGTCTCAGTTTGGTGATTGGTTTGAATTCAGTTTGACTCCGCCCACTCAGAGAGCAACAGGTGTTCATACCAAACGCCTCCTGACCTCTCAGTGACAGCTGCTCTCTGTGGCTCTACTTTATACTGCAGCAACAGAAAATAAATGCTGCTCTGTGATTGGCTGACTGTGTAACTGCTACACTGTGTGTGGACATACATGTTATAAAACAGTGTGTGTGTGTGTGTGTGTCGAGTCCGTCAGTCGGAGGTGTGTTTGTGTTGATTTAAAGTAAAACAATGAGTTTAATAAGTTCAGGTTTTACTGTGGTTCCTTTGTCTCATATTATTGGTCACTTATTATAATGAACTCTCCGTGTGTGTGTGTGTGTGTGTGTGTGTGCGCGCAGCTGTGGGGGTGAAGGAGGAGTGTTTGGTATTTACACCTGTCTATGTCAGTGTCACTATGACTACACACTACTTTGGTCCTCTGGTGTCAACTCCAGTCTTTAATTTCAAAGCGATGATGTCATTAAATGTTTTCATGATAAATCTCCATAAATAAAGTTTGTTTGTGTCGGTCGGTCTGAAAACAGTCTGGCACTTGGATCTTACATTGTAATGATGACACCAACAGATCCTTCTCAATAATTTGCATCTTCTCATCTAAACTCCTCGTCAACATTTTCCTGATGGCGACGGCAGTGAACGCATCATTTGTAGAAGAAAACAAAGCCATGTCTGGGATTCACCTGGAAAACCACCAACTAAGTTTCATGTTTGAGTCTGAAACGTTTTGCTGTGAAAACGGCTCTAAATCAGTCTGTAAATGAACTGTGATGAGAAATATTCTTCACACGTTCCTTCTTCACGAGAAAAATAGACCAAACTTTGTCAGAGCAGCATAAAAATGATAAATGTATTTATTTATTCATCGAGCTGCAGAATCTCAAACTGCTGCTCCTGATTGGTTCTACACTTTCTTCCAGCAGCCAATAAGATCTGTTCGCAAACTGATTGATCTGTTTGACCTGCTGAGAAGCACCGCCTGTGTGCGCAGCGTGTGACGGCTTCCTCGCTGAGCTGCTGCAGTGTTCACACAGACAGCGGTGCTGCTGCAGAGCTGCCTGCTGCTGTATCGACTGTAATTCCAAAATTAAAAGCCTGTACTCGTTCATTCATTGAGATATGCAGCCACAATGACGTCAACACAGTCCAGCAGATATTTCACAATAAAAAGACTTTTGTTGACAAATGAAGGGATTCTGTCCAGAGATGTTTGGGAGGGCTTTTATTTTGAAAGGGAAACTGAGGTGTTGAGTTCATGATAAATATTTAGATTTTGTTTTAGTCTGTGAGTGACCTCGACATTAGTCCCTGTAACACTGCCTGTCTAAGGCAGGAAAATCACGCCGTTCGATCACAGAATGGGGGACAGAGTTGTCTCGCCTTTAAGCCGCCACGGGAGGTATTAACAGAGCTGAAATGCTGTCTCTATAAACAGGACAGCAGGCAGGACGAGATCATGGACGGGACGGGTGTGACGTTTTGATGATGTGTTATGTGTGTGCGACCCACCGCAGGAGATTTAAAATGCAGGACAAAAATAAGACTGAATGTTTTCAGTTGTTGTTTTTTTCAAAGTGAACAAAACCAACATCATAAAATTGACTTTTGGTCAAAAATCTCAAACTGAATCACTGCAGGTTGATCAGGCTGCTCATGATGAATCAATATCAGCTCCATGGAGTCTGATCAGTCTCTGATCTGCTGTTTGTTCACTCTGAAACCGCTGGAAAAAATGTTAAACTGACCCGAAGTTTTTTATGTAAATGTCTGTGAGGTAACTGAAGCAGTCAGATTATTGCAGCTCATTATAATGTACAACATTCCTCTCTGACATGTTGTGGAGAAGTATCAATTATCATAAAACGGATATACTCAAATTAATGGTGCTTAAGTACTTGAGTAAAAGTACTTAGTTTCTTCCCACCAGAGGCTCAGAGAGCTCAGACATCAGATAATGAAAGAGACAGAACTAACAGGCGCTGGTTCAAGACGGTGTCACGGTGGTGATTCAGTGTGAAGGAGTCAAGCAGGTGCTTTAACCTTTAACTGAGGAGCCTCGGCCATAAAACCTGATTTTACTGCTCTGAACTGAATCCAGCAACACGAGGACTCAGGTTCAGAAAGGCCATGAGACCTCGAGGACTCTGCTCCAACACGGCAGCCTCACGAGTCACTGCTGAGCTCCGACTGCTCCTGTTAAACAGATTAAAGGCTGTGGTCTGCAGACTGTAGGAACTCTCTAAGAAACTGTTTCCCACGGTTAAACACTGAAACACGTTAACGACATGTGGAGGATCTCCACCAACAAACAGCATGTGACGACCAGAAGGGACAAAAATTAGATTTATGATATTTTAAATTTGTCCCTCATTATTTCCTGTGGAGAAAATAATGAGGGACACAATGAATCTAATGATTTTAGCACAAGGCTGCAACATACAGCTGCAGGCCGATACTGAACTCATGGCTTCTATTGTTATTTATTTTGTTTTTGTTGTTATTTATTCTCCATTTTGTTCCAGAGAAACAAAGAACAAAGTCGTTCGGTCCTTCATTACACGACCTTTAAATGAGCACAGACTATATCAGACTTATATCAGAAACATACGTCATAATTCTCTCTTTAATATCTGTTTTATATTTCTGTGAAAACATCGACACATTTTTCCTTCAAACAGCTGCATTTATTTAAGTTTCTCACCAAAACCTTCATTTTACAAGACTGAACACATCATGAGAATGATTTTTGATGAATTTTTTTTCCCCAAGATTAGTTTTTCTAGCTTTGCCTTTATTTGACAGGACAGAGCTGAGCGTGAGAGGGAACAGAGGGATGACATGCATCAAAGGGCCGTGGGTTGGAACCCACAGCCACTGTGGCGAGGACACAAGTGATGCCCGCCTGCTCGCCTAGTCTGCGACAACGGAAAAAAAAAAAAAAAAAAAAAATCGACCACTGCCATCAGTGATGTCATCTTATTTGTTGATAGACTGATCGGTCAACAAGGTGAATATTGGCTGATACTGATATGCGGTTGATTAATCAGTTCATCCCTGATAAACTGTGACACAGTGACGGGGTCTGAATACTCGCTGAATACACTATCATGTTTGATGATGTCACACAAACATCACGTATGGTCAGGTGACCACCCGGCGTGCAGCAGTGACCAACACAGATGCTGAAGAAGAGCATGAGCACGACCATGAACAGGCTGAGTCGGTGGCGAAAAAAACGTAACGTCTATTACATGGCGATACTTTGGATTCAGGTACGGCGACGTTGAACAGAAAGACGTGCTGTGAAAAAGTCTAAAAGTTAAAGTCGCCACGTCCCGCGGCAACACGACCAATCTATATCAGCACTTGAGACAGCACAGAGAAAAGTAGGAAGAGTGCATGTGAGAGAAAGACGAGCCGTGTGAAGTTAAAAACAAAGAGACAACTGAAAGCCGCCAGAGCCTCATAAAACAACATCCAAGCACAGTTACGCAAACATCTGTAAGTGTCATGGACTCCATAACAAACTATATAACAAATGAAAAATTGAGCAACTTTGCTCGGGTTCGGCCCACTTGACATGCTGCTGTGTTGTGCTATGGCGTGCTGGAATTTGTCATTTACGTGACAACGCCTGAACGCAACACAGGCTTTGCTCCGCTGTGTGAGCAGCGTGTTTGACTGTTCTGTTGATGGTCATTTACACACTGTCCACAACATTAACTCTGTCAGGTCAGGGCCCCCTGATATAATGTAGGCAAACACTGAATCAAGCAACAAGACTCATGATACCATTTATTTATTATACTGTAATCACAATCGCAAATCGTGATATTGTCCACTTAAATCGCAATCGCACATTTTTATCAAATCGTGCAGCACTATTTCAAGTAACAACAAAATACTTTGAAATATCATGAAATATTTTTAATGCAGCTGAAGTTTTTGGGACAAGTGTTTCATTATTGAGTGATTTTGGATGAAGCTGATGTGTTTTAGTTTTACTGGTCCACTGGGACAAAGTGAGAGTTTGGTAATCCAGTAAGATCCTGTCAGAAACTACCAGTAAAGTGTACGTGGCAGGGAGAGCAGAGGATTGCAGTGACAGACTCCCCCACACTGTGATGCACAGATCAAGTAGGAGTCAGTGAAGGTGTCATGACTGAACAGGAAGTGAATGTGTCGACTCAGACTCTTGAGTCTGGGATCAGTTTCAGTGGACAGTTGACCAGCTCTCGGGTCAATACGACTCATCTCTACAGCAGCCTGAGCTCATTGATCTGCTGCTCCCACACACAGTCGGGATCATGAACTGATCACAGGACTGATGTTTGTGTTTAAGAACTCTATGAATCAATGAGGTCTTTGAATGAGAAAGTGTTTCAGTCATTCATCAAATATAAAACTCATCTGTTCTCTGTGTCTCCACCGCCTCACCACTCTGACCTGTTAACACACATGAATTAAACATCAGTCTGATGTTTACATACATGAAACGTGCCGACTCTGCTGCTGTGACTTAGTTTGTTTTTGCTGCTTTAGTTTTATAAACCTCTTGTTATTCACTTTCTACTTTGTCTTTACTTATTTTTGTCTTTGTGCTGCTGCAACAACTGAATTACAATAAAGTCTTATTATTAGGGACTGTTCTTTATTTATCAGGTTGTCTGCAGTGTGACCCTCCCTGAGTGACTGGAGGAAAATCCACAACCCTCCCTCCTCCATAAATTAGTTATTAGATTTTTAAAACTTCCCCTTTGATGTTTGAAAGTTAAAAGTTGAAGATGAAATCCTGGAGTTGAAAAAAGACTCAGTTTTTCACTCCTGTAGTACAATTTTTTTGGACAAATTTTAAATGAGACATAGAATAAAGTGATTTTATCAAAATATCACTATTTTAAGATCAGATTTGTTTTTGTTTTGTTTTTCTGATGGAAGCGTTCGTCCCAAATGATGTGTTCAAGGACTGTTGGAAATCTGAAAATCTAATGATCATTTCTACTTTTACAGTTTCTGGCTGACAAATAGTGCAATTTTGGTCATTTTTAAAGAAACATGCCTTCCAAACATGTTTTCTTTCAAAAGCCCCCCCGAAAATATAAATATATATACATATATATAAAACAACAAACAAGTCATGGCTTCCAAATGTTCTCTAAATTAAAAATAAGATCGCAAAAATTTTTACACAAAAAAAACAAAACAGACATTACTAAATTTTTCAAGAAAACGTGCCGTCCAAATGCATGTTTGTGTTTGAGCTCCACGTCTCAAAAATGTGACGCTATTTATGAGACAGGCGTTCAGAGGGAGTGTCGTGTTATCAGCCTTCACAGTAACATGTAACACTGTCCGGTCTCACACACACACACACACACACACACCAATAACGGCAACCATCCTTTCATATCAAACTGATCATCAACATCATCACACTTTTTTCAACATCGTCTGACACAGGAAGTCACTGACCACGTGCCAGTATTTGGGGACTGGGTTGTACTGAATATCCAACTGGACAGATAAGACTTGGGTGATTCTGCTGTGTCTGAAATTACACCACCCTGTCAAATATAGAGTCACATGTGTGTGTGTGTGTGTGTGTTTCTGCAGGTCCTCTGCAGCTGCATGACTGACCTCGGCGGCTCTAGACGGATTCATATCGCACGCTCGCACACACGCGCACACACACTCTCTCTGATGACGACACGTTGTTATGAAAAGTGACATCAGACTGAAGGCTCGCTGCAGGAAGTTCCGATCACGAGACTGAACACAAATTAAAGCTCAAACAAACTCATCAAATTATCAATAATCACCTTCAGTATGGCCACCTGTTCCCTCACAGAACACATCAGTCCTTTCACCATCACCAGTGTGGAGGCAGAAACATTCTCGCCAAACTCGCCATACAAACTCTATTCAAACCTGATTTCAGGAGCAGACACACCTCCTGGGAACTAAACCTCACCACACACTGATGCATATCAGAGCTATGTCGCATCGACATCTACAGAAAATACGTTACACAATTTCCTTACACAATGACATTTTCCAATGAAAATGTCATTGTGTAATTCCAGGACGTTCTCAGATTTTCCATGACCATTGGAACCCTATTATTACTCAGATTCAGTCGTAACAGATGGGGCAACACGCCCTTCTTTCAGCGTGGATTCTGGCAATTTGATGAAACGTCCTCGTGGCAATGAGAACAACTCATTTCAACTTGACTTCTACTTTAAAGTCAGACGGATTATTAGAATTTAAAACTCTTTCTTTTAGAGTCAGCTGCAGTTTATCAGGAGACTCAGTCCAACAACAGCCCTGCAATAAATCCAACTTTCATCAAGGTTATAATGTTCAGCTTTTTTGAAACTGAGACGTGTTCTTATATTAAGTCAGCCCTTATTGGTATTTATAGGTGGGAGAACATTTTAGAAACATGTCAGACACAAACTGCAGCAGGAAGCTGAACAAACAAGAAACAGCTGTTGTAATGGTGTTAATTAGTTTTAGCCAAAGACTGTGTGCTTGTACCGAACAAACTGGTGATTGAGTGTCGATATATTTTTACCTTTATTTTGTAGGTGTTTATCACCTACATGAGGTTTTTATTTACATTTTAATTTTTGTTCAAACTTTATGTATTCAACACAAAAAATAAATTCTCTCAGATATTTTGACTGAATTTGGATTACTGCCCCTGAACGTTTCATTTTCACAGCCCGAACAACCATCTTAGGCTGGAGGCCATTTTTAGGGTTCAGTATCTTCAGACATTTAACTCCTGGAGCCGTGACATTTGCCACGACACCTGCTGGAAATACAGTGTTTGATTGATGTTGAGTCAAATGTCAGGGTCTATTTTACATCACCACATGAACAGAATCTGGCAACAAACTGCGACCTCTGCAGATCTGCCAAGGTCGCAGTTTGTTGCCTTTCTCAGATGCCAAAATGTCGATGTGGGCTCATTCCTCGGACCACGAACGTTTGTGTGCAAAGGGGTGTGTATGTCGGCATCTTGTGACTTTCAATCATTTGGATCTGTTGAACACCATTTTGTCTGAGCCCAAAGTTCATGGCTCTGGAGTTCTGTCTGATGTGACACAGAACGACCCAACTGTTGAGTTCAGGAGCCTAAAATGATTCAGTAGACTGGAAAAGGACGTATTCATGACCCACAATGCATCAGTCCTTTGTCAGGTCGCGAGACCATTTAATCATTTAGTAATATGTTACATGTTTAATGTCCGGGTAAAGCAAAAACAAAAATGTGTCATGAGTTTGTCACATCACCGAAAAATGTGTTTTTAAGCACCCGGCCAAATTTGAATGATTAAAGAAGTCGCCCAGTTTATAAAGTTATGTTTTACAATCATGAAAAAATAGGCAGCATTTTCTACTCTGAGATAATGAGGGCGTGTCCATGTCCTGTGCTGAAGCCTCTTAACTGTAGCAGGACAATGGACACTCCATGTTTTCACAGGAAATGAACAATTTGCAGTCTCTTTCAAAATAAAAGCTCTACGTCAGTACAACACCGCCAACAGCCCACACACACACACACACACACACACACACACACACACACACACACACGTAGTTACGTTTGGCCGACACACACACACATAGTTACGTTTGGCCGACACACACACACGTAGTTACGTTTGGCCGACACACACACATAGTTACGTTTGGCCGACACACACGTAGTTACATTTGGCCGACACACACACACACGTAGTTACGTTTGGCCGACACACACACACGTAGTTACATTTGGCCGACACACACGTAGTTACATTTGGCCGACACAAACACGTAGTTACATTTGGCCGACACACACACACGTAGTTACGTTTGGCCGACACACACACACACGTAGTTATATTTGGCCGACACACACGTAGTTAACACACACACACGTAGTTATATTTGGCCGACACACACGTAGTTACATTTGGCCGACACACACGTAGTTACATTTGGCCGACACAAACACGTGGTTAGGTTTAGCCAACACACACACGTAGTTACGTTTAGCCGACACAGTAGTTGTTGGACCCATCCACCCCTCCCACCAACCCTACTCGGACATTTACCCCCTTAACTTACGTTGTTGTCTGGCTGTGTTTCCCCCTGATGTGTCTGGTCACCATTAAACAATAACGGCAACCATCCTTTCATATCATACTGATATGTTTTTTTTTTTCAACATCGTCTGACACAGGAAGTCACTGACCACGTGCCAGTATTTGGCAACTGGGTTGTACTGAATATCCAACTGGACAGATAAGACTTGGGTGATTCTGCACGAGTTGTTTGTGAGCTTGTAAACAGATGTTTTGACATTGTTCTGCTGTTGTTAAAAGTGGACCCTGTTTTTGGATTCTTTGTTCACAGTTGAGTCATGACAGAAAAACAAAGGTTTCTTCACAATTAAAGCTATAGTGCGTAACTTCTACAGGTCCGTAAATGTCCGTTTCACCCAAGCCACTACTAGAGGAGATGACACAATGCTGATTAAGCCTTTCGGCTCCTCTAACATCTCGCGGTATTTTTCAATATATAACATTTTTAGTTTGCGTGTCAACCGGCGACATTCCTGCCATGGCGCACAGGAAATGCTTCCTCACAACAAGAAGGGAGGGGGAGGAAGAGCGGAGAGTGTCATAGCAAGTGTAGAGCACTGAACTTTTCCCACCAACTATCCTGCTTCTGTAACGTTGAAGGCTTTTTGGTATTTCTGTTTGCACTGCAGCTCTGAGGACAGTAGGGATGTTTAATCGTCTTCATTTCATATTGTAGAATGAAGTCACAGATACCTGATATGAGGAAGTCTAAAAATACACGACCACTGACGCATCTGTAATCTCCTCCGCAGAGCTTGATGTGGTTCAGTCGTACGTGTCGGAGGACTCTGTACTTCTGAATGGTCTGTGATGCTTTCAGGTTATAAAGAGTCCTCTTTACAAACACGTCATTTAAAATACTGTCCAGGCTCACTGACACGTCTCTGGACTGGAAACAAGTTCTCACAGTATTCCCCGCTGTCATGAGACACTGTGGGACTTCCACTCAAATCATTCTTCTTTCCAAATGTGAATTATACATCGAACGCTTTTAACAAAATAAATCTTAAACAGTGGGAACGTATCAGTGAGAGACTTTCACCTGTGAACAACCCTGTTACTTTTCAACTGTTTCTCAACTTCATGAGTCACTCAAACATAACTTAATGAACTTTCCTTATTTCAAATTCTGTGGTGGGTGTGATACATTGTGGAGGTGTGTCACGGCGTTTCCCAACATACACACACTCACACGCTCAAAGGTTTCTTTAGAAAACCATCAGAGCAGACTGTACAAACTACTTAAGCTCATTCATAGCAGAAATTCCTTGAGTACAGAGCACAGAGATTGTGTGTGTGTGTGTGTGTGTGTGTGTGTGTGTGTGTGACTGTCACATGCAGATGAAGCAATATCTCCTTTTAGCAGTGGAGGACTTGGTGATCTCTTCACCCTGAACAAACCCAGGTCAGATTACCACAGAGTGTGTGTGTGTGTGTGTGTGTGTGTGTGTGTGTGTGTATGTGTATGTGTATGTGTGAGTGAGTGAGTGAGAGAGTGAGAGAGAGAGAGTGTGCACATTGTGAATGAGACAAACATAGTGTGTGTGTTTCGTGTTGCTCTCTGAATATTTCCACTGTTTATTTGGGTTCAGCCCAGCAGCTGCAGATCAGTGCTGCCCCCCACTGTTGACTTCATGAAATAGCAACATCTAACACACACACACACACACACATAATAAATGATGTGTTGTGCGCGCGTGCGTGCGTGTCACCTCTTGCAGTAGCTCGTTGTCCTCCATGTATTTCTTGGCGGCGGTGCTGGCGCCCTCCGCCTGCTTCTTGAAGGCCTCATTGGAGGCCATGAGCGAGGCCTGCTGGGAGAGCAGAGTGGCGAGGCGACGCAGCAACCTGCAAACACACAAACACAAACACGTCAAACAACGAAAGCTGCTTCAACGTCACACTCCACTGATTATGCACATTCCAGTACACAGTTGTCTCAGCTTTTAGCCGCTATGGAGGAAGTAACAGCACCGAGTTGACGTCGGTGTTAAAAGGAAAGCCAAAAGGACAGGACCGCCCAGTGATGTTTTGACGACGTGTTATGTGTGCGATTCACCACAGGGGATTTAAAAAGCAGGTGTTAGCAGTTAGCAGCTAACTCAAAGAGGAAGAACAGCAGCTGAAAATGTCTGCAAATAGGTCCAGGAGCTCCTCACCCTCCTCCTTTCTCCTCTTAAAAGAGAGATTTAGATCACACTGAACACATCATGAGAACGTTTTGTTTTTCTGGGTTTTGCTGTATTAGATGAGACGACACCAGGCAGGTTGTTGAACTTTGGACTTTGTACATGAGACGCCTGCTCCACCTGCTGAGCTACTGGGTGCCCCACATCATGACAAGGTCAAAGTTTAGCTTCACCTAATACACACAACCTCCTCATACATGCAGACGTGTGTTTGCAACAAACTCAGGAACAAGGCTTTGACTTGCTTGACTCCGTAACTATTGTAGCAATAGCAACAGGAAGTTACGAGACAAAACAGGAAGTGGCATGAGCCGGCAGTGTGAGACCAATGAAAAACTTTCTTCCATTAACACATTGAATTCAAATCAAGAACATATGTTCAACACATTATCAACATTCCTGTGTCACGTCTCAGTCGACATGAACACTGACGTAATTAATAAAGTTAATATTCGCCTGGTGGACGTATTGATCAGACTCTAAACTACATCAGGGTCTGAACCATCAATGGCGAGGTGGACGAGTGGACGACCTGCTGCAGGATGATTAACTGATAATTATTCTATCTGCAGAGAAGAGAAACAGCTGGAGTCAACCTGACAGAGACAACGAGTCGCTGAGGTGAGAACAACAACAACAACATGACAACACCTGAGCCCTGACACAACCTGCAGCATCAGCTGTTAGACACACACATGACTGTGTGTGTGTGTGTGTGTGTGTGTGTGTGTACACATCAGATCATCTGTCAACACATCATACACATCCTAATATAGCCATTCACCACTTCACACTCACATATAGTAACAACACACCCTGACATTTTCCAGCTGATGTGTGCGTGCCGTACATGCTGTGCGTAGCGTTGACAGGTTGTGATGTCATGGTGGGGGTGGGCGGGGCTGCAGGCGCCAATCATTAAAGATACCTGCTCCCAGTCCTGTCCATCTACAGGCAGTGAGAGCTGGAGACGATTAAAGCATCAGTCCGCTGTTTTTACATGTTTCACTTAAAGAGGATCTGTTCTGCACCTTTCTCAGGGTCAGAATGTGTTTACCCAGGCTGGAGGAAAAAAAATCAATACAGCACAGTATCGCCATATTTTTGTGTGGCGATATGATATCATATCATCACACAGCGCCAAGTATCGATTTTGTTATTATATAAATTCTTAATATGACAAATACAAACTAAACTTTAGGTTGCCACTGGAAAAATATAATCAAGTGCTTTTTACTGCTGCAATAAAACGTCTGAAGTCAGACGTACAGTCTGAAAACTTTATCTTAAAGGATAAAACTGATGATGATTAAGTTTTCCTTTGGGGACTTTAAACCTACAGTTTAAAACAAAAAGGTAATAAAACACAATATATTTTATTGCAATGGATGTTCAATATGTGACATGTCTCCAGTATGAAGCTAGGGCTGACCTGCCTGCAGCCCGTGAGTGTGCGCTATATTAAATAATAGGGCACTCAGACAGCGTCAAACAACGTCAAAATACGTCCACTAAAAGTGCATTTTTTTCACACAGATAGGCTCAGATTGTTAGTATAATTATCTGACAACATAACGGAAAGGAGAAAT
>NC_065521.1:46171416-46177186 GCF_006386435.1 Epinephelus moara | reverse complement strand
GCACTTTTAGTGGACGTATTTTGACGTTGTTTGACGCTGTCTGAGTGCCCTATTATTTAATACAGCGCACGCTCACGGGCTGCAGGCAGGTCAGCCCTAGCTTCATACTGGAGACATGTCACATATTGAACATCCTATCACTCATTTAGACAAAAGGAGATCTGAACATAGGGCCCAGGTTGAAAAAAACATTAGTTCCCCTTTAAGTAACGCAATAATATGGTATCATAGATCCTCTGCTGATTCCCACCCCTAATGTTTACATATTTAATGTTCCAAAAACATTTTATCTCCTCATATTGTCAGTGCTGGAACACCTGGGACACGTTTTCACTGTCTCAAAATGGTGTTGAAACAGGATTGGAGGTACGTTTTCTCTCAGTAGTGTGTCAGAGGTGTTATCCAATGAGCAGCGACGTGTGTATAAATAAAGGTCTAGTAGATATTTATGTATTTAGATTTTTAAAAATATTTTACACTTGCTCTGGCAATGCAACATGTTTCCCATGATGCCAATAAAGCCCTTTAAAATGACCTGACTTAAACCCCACTGTATTAAAAGGCAACACCCCAGCGTAACACAACAGGGTGTTCAACACACCACTGTTCTTGCTTGAATTAATGTTTTGTCAGGGCTGAACGCAGCCCTGTATTCACCCTCTGTCTGAGCATCTGTCTCTTTAAACGCCCCTCCCAAAAAAAGCCCAGTCTGCTCTGACTGGTCGGTGTTTGCGGGTCTTCTGTATCTCAGTGTCTCTGCACTGTCATGCAGTGGGGAATGACATCAGCACTTTCTTCTGTGAAAATTCAACCATAGCAGCTTCTAAACACAACTGGACATGTTCCAGCAGGAATATAATCCGACATCAACGTCCATAACCGTGATTACATATTTCCCAGACATTAGAATGAAGCCTCCTGAGGTTTGTACTTGCAGGGATTACTGTTACATACGTTGACCTCATTATCTGAAACTCTGACCACGTTTAATACAAACATCCATTATATATTTGACAAAGTAGGGAAAAGCATGACAGGTCCCCCTCAAAGATCCCCTGTAGACGTATAAACACGCTCCTCCTTATAATCATTTGTGTGATATCATATTCACTCACAAAAAAAAGTTGAATTAACTATTTAAAAGTTCTTAAAAGCACATCTATCTATGTGAAATCCAGAATCTGTGAACAAACAAATATTTTCGGGGCCAGAAGTGTAACTGCTCCATTAAACGTGTCTCCTACTACCCTGACGGGTCAACTCTGTGTGTCGGACCTAAAGAAATGTGGATGCTGCTTATTGAGTCACGATCAGCTTTCACAGAAGTCATGGTGTCACAGAGAGCTCCTGCACAAACACTTCAACTCAGCGCAGAGCAACTTCAGATGAAGTGAAAACAGTCTGCTGGTGTGTCCGTGCATCATTCTGCACGGTAACACTTCAGTGAATGAAGAAACACCTCCTGACATATCTGCTGAAATATGAATCCAATTTAATATGCATCTCTGCTGACAAACAAACTGAAGTAAACATGTTTTTATTCATACTTTGCGTGTCTGTGAAGAACAGCAAGACACCGGTCGCACCATCTCAGAGGACAATGGTGTGCTGCCAAAACATTTATGACGGTACAGACTGCAGATTCAAAAGGTCAACACATGCAAACGAGCACGTGTCAACATCATAATTTTTAATCAACAGTCATAAAAGTCTAAAAGCTTCTTATGAAGACAAAAAGTCTTTTCGAACTGTTAAAGAATAAAGTCTGCTGTTATTCTATATTTTTTTCTTCTTGTTAACAAATTTCACCTTTAGACTAAAACCATCAACATGTTAGTCCGCCTCCAAATATGGCCGTCAGTAACTTGACAGGCCTGAAATAATCTGATCAGCTGCCGGCTCTTCAGCCTTTCCACAAACTCGTGCTCCAAATCTTCTCCTAAGTCACAGTCAAAGATCCCAGCAGTCTGTCTGTGGAGGGCTCCGTCTAAACGCTGGAGCACTTCCTACTGGTGTTACAGCAGCTGCTGCATCACATGCTGCGCTGCTGCGGTGAGTCACTGAGCAGCTGCAGGACCAGGCTGAACACCAAACGAACACCGCCGCCCCCTACAGGCAGCTAACGTGTGTCTGACACTGAGCTGAACGCACCAGTGTTTGTTCATTTAGACTCAGACAGTCACAACTGAATCAGGACCTGTAACATGATGGTGAGGTGATGAGGCTCAATGCTGATTTACTACTTTGAAGTGAACATACAATGTGAATGATAAACCAATCACCTGCTGAGCAGAACATCATGTGCATATACACGGGAGTGCACAAGAAATTTGAGCTGTGCATGTCATTCTCAGCTCCACATGAACCGCTGCACGAACATCGGTACAGAAAGTAAGTTGTGTAGAGCACATTACCGCTAATAACACGTCATTCAAATACAATAAAGTCTAACCTTAATTTTATGAAAATAAGCACACTGACAGCATTTAACAAAGTATTTGGTGCTTAATGCTGCGTTCAATGGCCTCAGGCAGACAGAAATCACCTTCTAGACAATACAGGAAAAACAAAATAGTCAGACAGAATGACAGGACGGTAAAACTAAACATGCACGACGCAACTCGTTCTCATTCCTAAGTCGTCAAATACCGCCGTTTGGTCAGTAATGTCCAGATCAAACACAGACAAGAAAAGCTATCCCATCGTGGCGGTATGATACGCTGCCAGATGCTGTCAGATCAACTCAGCGCAGAGCAACTCCAGATGAAGTGAAAACAGACTGCTGGTGTCAAACTGTGTCCGTGCATCATTCTGCACGGTAACACTTCAGTGAATGAAGAAACACCTCCTGACAGATCTGCTGAAATATAAATCCAATTTAATAAAGTTAAAGTTAAGTTAAAGTCCCACTGATTGTCACACACCTGAGTGTGTGAAATTTGTTCTCCGCATTTGACCCATCCCCTGAGGGAGCGGTGAGCAGCAGCAGCGCCGTGCTCGGGAATCATGTGGTGATCTGCATCTCTGCTGACAAACAAACTGAATTAAACATGTTTTTATTCATACTTTGCACGTCTGTGAAGAACAGCAAGACACCGGTCGCACCATCTCAGAGGACAATGGTGTGCTGCCAAAAAATTTATGATGGTACAGACTGCAGATTCAAAAGGTCAACACATGCAAACAAGCACGTGTCAACATCATAATATTTAATCAACAGTCATAAAAGTCTAAAAGCTTCTTATGAAGACAAAAAGTCTTTTCGAACTGTTAAAGAATAAAGTCTGCTGTTATTCTATATTTTTTTCTTTTTGTTAACAAATTCCACCTTTAGACTAAAACCATCAACATGTTAGTCCGCCTCCCGCCTCCAAATATGGCCGTCAGTAACTTGACAGGCCTGAAATAACGTCGCTGGAAAACAACGTTACTGAAGGAGCTGGAGAGTCCCTATGGGGTGGGTGGAGGTGGATGGGTCAAACAAAGCCTGGACTTTCACCTGGGAGGCCGCTGTTCACTTCTGTATGAATGATGAGCCAAACCATGATGGTTTTTTTAACCACATTCTTTTGTTGCCTAAACCTTACTGCGTTTGTTTGTGGCACAAGAAAATAAACTTAAATTCGGGGTGTTTTACCAACGTTGTAAGTCTATTTTCAAAGACAGTCTGTATCTAACGAGCAGAAACTGAACATGTCCTGTAACAATTTCTTTTGAAAAGAGACGTGTAATGTAACAGCCGTAAACTGCCACGGCATCTCAGATTGTCAACAGATGCAACCAGGATACCTGACGCATCATATGTAGACATGACAGTCCACTGAACAAGCGGCGATATGTGACGAGTTGAAAGAGAGAATGTTGCGATGGTGGAATCGTATTGGTTACAAAGAATGGAATATTTCTAGTAATGTCCAGATCGCCTGCATTTTCTTCTTGTGTGAAGGAGCTTTGTAACATCTGGTTGTAAATTCTGTCATGGAGGACAACAAAACGTTTAAATATTTTCACTTTGAATGGCGCTGCGGTCTACTGTCACCATCACTGATATCCTATCTTATCTTATCTATCTAATTCTACCGCCCTGCTCTAGTCCACTAACATAACAGTCAGTTTGCCGTCCACCGTCTGCCTGATTTTAGTCAAACACAGCATGATGCATTGTTGGACGTTTGATCTGGCAGTAGCAGAAGTGCTGAGAAAGAAAACCTGTTTAAAGTGACATGCATCAGTGCACGTACACAGAGAGGTATTTTGAGCCCTGTGAGGTGAATCAGATGCTGATATGTCTCATGATGAATTCAGTCACCATGTGACCATGAAAACCGTCTTTACTGTGTGGTGTAGTTCCACTGCTCTTCCTCGCCGAAGGTTAAGTTTCTTCTTACATTAGTGGAGGGTCTTATTCCCGTTCTCTCCTCTTTCATCAGTCACCAGCAGTGCTGACACTGGGACAGTCTGACCACGTGTCACAGACCCATCAGCAACATGTCAACAAAGTCAAGAGTCTGGAAAAGTTTCTGAATTAGTGAATTTCTTTATTTATCTGAGACAAAGTGAAGTTTGAGCTGCAGCGTTTGATAATCAGTCAGTAACAGTCACACAACATCAGCCCAACAACAAGCTCTCCTCCAATCACAACACGCCGGGTCACACAACTCTGAAACCAATCACATTTCATTCATCTTTAAACCAACGTCTGAGCTGGTCAGCCAATCAGGGATCAAGACAGATTTACACCTCGGTGCTCTGTCCAATCAGGACCAGGCAGGAAGATTTACACTGTACAGTGAGTGTTTGTCAATGGAAACACAGACACACACACACACACACACACACAGCTGCTCATTCTTTCCATCCTACTGTAAAGTTCGTCTGCATTTAGATCAGTCCGTCTGTCGCTGTGTGTGTGTGTGTGTGTGTGTGTGTGTGTGTGTGTGCGCGCGCCGGGTTTCCCCTGCCTGGCTTACATCTGAAATACACAGGGCACGCATGCAGCTTGTCACGTAGGCAGGACAGGGTATTTCACCTGGTGTGCTTGCTGCAGCTTCACTGTGTGTGTACTGAGTTCTGACAGTGAAAACACAGTTGGCTCTACAGGGTCTGGTTGTAACGACTATATTAACTGGTACTGAATTAATAACTATTGACGGCGCAGAGGCATAAAAACACAAGAGGTAG
This sequence comes from Epinephelus moara, assembly GCF_006386435.1. Classification (NCBI taxonomy): domain Eukaryota; kingdom Metazoa; phylum Chordata; class Actinopteri; order Perciformes; family Serranidae; genus Epinephelus; species Epinephelus moara. The sequence continues at coordinate 46,172,005 of NC_065521.1, read as the reverse complement.
CGCTGCTGCATCACATTTCCTCTGGTACAATGAGTCCACTATTTTTATTATATTTAAAACTTAGACTTCAGTTCTGTGTAGTTATCACCTGTTGGAGCAACGCAGAGCTGCATGTGGAGAAAATAAATACATAAAGCAGCCATGTAAAAATAATGTTGATGCCTTTGTCTTAGAATATACCCTGGTGTGTGTGTGTGTGTGTGTGTTGTGTGTTGTGTGTCTCACAGGCAGAGCAGCAGGGCGAAGCCGGCGATGTACTCGTTCCTCTGAGCTCTGAACAGTTTCATGTGGATGTGTTCGATGGCCGTTGGGTTGTTGGTCAGATCCACCTTCTCAGTCACGCTGTACTTCCTCACCTCACGGAAAGCGTCTACACACACACACACACACACACACATTTAGCTGTTACACAAAGTACAGATACACAGAGAATAAAATAAACAAATATCGATAAAAGACACGCATGCAGCTACAATAAGAAAACTTTATTCTGAAATAATGAAAACTACTGACACACACACACACACACACACACACACACACACACACACACACACACACACACACACACACACACACACACACACAC
>NC_065521.1:46164696-46171064 GCF_006386435.1 Epinephelus moara | reverse complement strand
TGATGGTGGTGGAAGGAGCATGCTAACATGTTTCCTAACCTGGCAGTGATTGAATGTTTCCACCATCCAGTCAAAGAGACGTCCAATTCAAGAACGGAGAACCAGCTTCATGTGAGGGACTGGAGCCTGGGGGGGTTGATCAGGGGGGAGGGGCGCAGGACTTTTATTAACGGGTGACTTAGACATAATGACGGGTAACGGGTTGGGTCTGCACTGAGCTTTACAGGTATGGGCGGGTGCTGGTTTTCAAATATGGACCCATGCAGGACTCTGTACCGGGTATATACTGTAGGCATCTAGACAGAATGAATTTCAATACTGTCAAAAATACAGACAGTCATCAATGCCACACAAACACCGTCACATACCGTACACCATACACCTGAACACCCCGTGAAATTTCAGAAAGGTATGAAGAAATGGATGCTTCACAGATCTAATTCATCAGGTAACTTGGAGAAACAAATCCCAACTTAAGTTCATCAATCAGGACACTTACAACTCTATAAAAATGTTCACAGTTCTTCACAACAAACTTTAATGTAGTGTTTTTCCTGAGATTAGACGACACCTTTATATTCTAGGAATCCTGTTTTAAACCAAGAACTGAGACCAGTCTTTAAAAGCTGTGAACTTGTTCTCCAGCAGCTCATCTCTTTTTTCATCATGATCATTCCTCAGAGTTTCAGAGCTCCAGGTCAGTCCAGCAGCTCCAGTGGGAATTTGTAGTGATCAAAAGGGTCTGACATCAGCCGTGGGATCAGTGAGGTCTCTGTTGTGTGTGCTGAGTTAATCAGAGCTGGGTGGTTTTCTATCAGGAGGTTTTAATGTGCTCACAATCACACACACAGCTGCTCTGTGTTTCAGCTCACAGACTGAAAAATCAATCAGCTTCAAGCTTCTTCAGCTGGAACTGTTTGACTTCCAGTCGAGGTTCACAGACAAAACTGTTGTTTTTTGCTAGTCACACATTATTAGCTTAAGCATGCTTACATTACATAAATTAGCCTAGAGGCTAGCAGACGTTTTTCCTCTACTCCTAGCTTCACAGATTACATGTAACGTTAGGGATGCACCGAAATGAAAATTTGTGGCCAAAGCCGAAGCCGAAGCCAAATAATATTAAACACTTGGCCGAATACCGAACATCAAATATCATTGTTTAGTTTTTCATTATTTTTTGCAGATGAACCCCCTCCAGATTAGTGTTGTCACGGTACCAAAATTGGATCCCACTGTACGATACCAGTGAAAATATCACGGTTCTGAGTAGTATCACGATACCACAGCGAAAATGAGGCCGATGTGCCTTTTGTCATTTATAAAAAGATAAATCACTTTTCTATAATACATCAATGATATTTCAATGGAATAAANGGATTCGCCTTTCGTTTCTGCTGCTGGTTGAAATCTGTAGGCTGCTCGCACAGCGTGCTGAATGATTTAAACCTATGTTGCTCGCTCAAAACTATTTTTAGTCACAAATGCGAGTGCCGTGACGGACGGATCGCCACACTGCACGATGTTTGATTGCGTTATCAAAACACGCCACTATTATTCGGCCTTGCTTTTCACTTATTCCACCAAATACCAAATGTGTGGGTTTTTGCAATATTCGGCCGAATATATTCGGTTACCGAATATTCGGTGCATCCCTATGTAACGTTATTTTTTTTCTTCCTCTCCCTTAGTTTAATTCTCTGCGTCTCCTGACAGAACAGCCTGGATGAATAACAGCCTGGATGAATTTCAGCCTGCATGCACGCTTTTTCAGCTGAACATTGTTGGAACAGCAGCTGATTTCGCCGTAGTAAAAAGGTAGCGGAGATGCCAAACACAGATCCTCATCAGCTGCTGTTTGACGGTGACACAGACTTGCCAAATAAAAGCATTTCCTAAAGATGATGATATAGATCCGTGTTTTCATTTTGCATCAATGACATTTGATCATTGATCATTTAATCAATGTAACAATCCAGATCAATAGATCATAACAATAATTAGTGTATGAATTCTTGAGTTATGGCCATACACATATTTTGTGAGGTCACACTGACCTTTGACCACAAAATTCTGATCCGTTTATTCTTCAGTCAGCGTGGACGTTTGTGTCAAAGATAAAGAAATTCCCTTAAGACGTTCTAGATATATTGTGTTGCTGTGCAGAGGGACAGGTGTGAATCAGACAGGTGAGCACTGACCTCTTAGGTGAGATGAAGGGGATGCAGAGCAGCAGAACGAGGAAGACCTCAGCGTACAGGAAGGTGGCCACCGCCGTCCACTGCAGACTCATCCTGACTCCTGATCAGAAGACACAAAAAGACACCTGAGACCAGTTTACAGCAACAATACACACACCTGCTTGTATGTGTCTGTGTGGGGAAACTGGTTTACAGCATAATCAAAAAGGCACCTGTACACAGACTCAACACAAACCAATATCATAAAGGTCACCAGTAGATGTACTTGTTCATATATCCATTTCTTTACAACGTACATTCTCTGTTGTGTCTTTGAGCTGCATGAGGTCGGTCCACAAGTCCAAATACTTTTACATTTTGCTTTAAGAAATGTAATGTTCAGATTGGATAACACTGAATTGTTATTTTGAGCAAAGAGGGGCTTTGTCAGTGTCAGATCATGTCCACAATAAAGGTTTATAAGGAGTCAGTCCATGAGACTCAACATTAAGAATCCAAAGCACCATCAGGCAGAGCAAAAGTGACCACACCATCAGCAGACCAATGCATTAAGCTTAGAGCTTATTTACACCTGATATTAACCAGCGTCTTGGGCGATCCGACCACAAGTGGACAGTGCTGAATACAAGTGTAAACGACCACACACCCACCTGCTGAGGTGGTGTGGGACACATTTGATCACATTTATCTTTTATAGTGTAAATGCTAATAAGTCCTGATGCATCCCCGACAAGAACTACGTCACTGACAAAGAAAGTGGTGGTTGTTTTGGTGACAGCGTGTCCATGCTCTATAACCTGACCTTTTATCGAACAGTTGGACCAAGTGTTGTGTGACCTTCCATTGTTGTGCCCGATCTAAGGAGACATGTTGAATTCCAATGACAGCAATATCTCCAGCTTTATCGAAACAACTGCTAACGTGACTAATGAGAAGGGATGGGTCACGATTTTCGAATAGTCGTTTTATTTTGAAAAATCGATTTTTTTATGTGACTATTAATATTCGCCGTCTTATTTCCCCCCTTTATTTGACATGCAATTCAGCTCCTAACCGCACGAGGGCAGTATAGGATTGCTACAGCGGTGTGAGATGGGCTACCAGCTAGTTTGATGCTCTTCTACAAACAGGAGAAACATGCAGAGACTACTACAGTCATCAAAAAGTTCCGTGTGGAACAACTTCGACAAAATAAACGAAAATGAGGTGCAGTGCAAACTCTGTGAGGCAAAGCTTGCGTATCACAAGTCTACAACATTTGGGGGCGATTATTCGAAAAATCGTCGAATAGTTGCCATGATTTTCGAATAGTGTTTTTGCTTGTGCTGCCCATCCCTACTAATCATGTTAGTGAGAGTGTGGACGTAAAAACTGTGAACTGAGCCCTTTGAGCTTCTAGCGTTAGTGATGTAGGCTTTAATGAAATCTGAACACAAGTGTTCAGCAGGCGGCACATAACAGACACAAGCATTAACAGCGATGTGTCTCAGCTGTCCACCTGTGTTTGGATCACTACAACACATTAATACCAGGTGTAAACAGGCACTTAGTTCACTGAGAGATAGAAAAGCAACTTCATCACAGTTACAGAATTTGCTAAATAAAGAACATAAGACTCCAGTCAGCAAGAGTTCTTTCAAAAGCAGGACGTCTGGTTGTGGTCCCAGAAGTAGCTGTTTCTAAACCACTTCTTGAAAGGGTGAACAAGGCAGAGCGCTTGGCGTGGGGTCAGAAATCTCAGTATTTCACAATGGACCCTGGATAAAGTGCTTTTCACTGATGAATCCAAGTTTAAGATTCATGGCAGTAACAGAACAGTAAATATAAGGAGACGAACAGGAGACAGCAACGCTGCAGCCTATCAACCCGACATTGAAACATAATCATGGAGGGTGCAGTAGTCGATCTGGAGGCACCGAAATGACCTCAGAGAAGAACCGCTGCATTCTTCAGACATGCTGCACCCTCTGGTTTCCATCTTTGTGTCGAAGGATCTAAACTGCAGCAGTATAATGACCCCAAACACTCCTCAAAGCTTTGCAAGAACTACATGAAGACCACAGAAGACCAGGGAGTCCTGACTGTCATGGACTGTCCTCCAAAGTCTCCTCCACTGTCTCCTCCACTGTCTCCTCCACAGTTAAGGCGAGCATTCTGTGACATCACAAGAAGCTCTCTGGATCCGTGTCAAGTCACGCTGGGAGAACGTGGGCCATCAGGTTTTACAAAACTTGTGGAGTCTGTGCCAGCTCAGTAAAGCAGATGGGAGCATACCTAACACTATGATATTCTCTATTTCAGAGGTTCCCAACTGGTGGGTTGCAGTCCAAAAGTGGGCCAAGTGTCCATTCTGAATGGACCACAAGTGACTCACGAATGTGTCAAGTTTGTAAAAAAATACACTTGACTTTTAAGTACAGTCAATTTCCAGACTTGTGGACTGAGCCCTCACGGACTTCAGTTGTACCTAGTGTAACGTATTTACTGTCATCATAAAGTCTGCGAGGGCAGACTGCAAGCTGCTGACACTGTTTTTCTTGTTGCCATGGAAACATTAAACTATCGCTGCTGTCATATTCACATATATGTAGGGTTGGGTACCGTTCATAATTGAACCGATACAGTACCGGTATCTGGAATTCGTTACCGGTACCAAACGGTACCTTATTTCGGTACTTTTTAAAGTCTAAACTTCTCAGTTTCAACATTTTATTGAGAACATTTAGGAACAGTGCTGCACGTTAACTTTTGTCTGCACATTTTTTTGGTCGCCATTGTTGCTGAGTCTGAGGTGCGAGTCATGCACTCTCGCTACGCCTCCACCTCAGGTACCGAAATTTGGCACCGATTCATTTTAAGTGAATCGGTACTCGGTAGTACCGACGTGAATCGGTACCAAGTACAAACAGTACCGAGTTTTGGTACCCAACCCTACATATATGTCATATAAGTTGATGAACAGTGCCGAACTCATCTGTTCCTGCAGATAAGATATAAATCCCATGCGCAGCCTTTTTTGTGACTAAACAAAAATGTATGAACACATCTCTATATAACAGGCTACAGCGTCTAAAAACAGAAATGTTTGTTAATAAAGGACAATAACTTAATAAACTGTGTATTACTGACATTAGAAACCTTCTTTTGTACTTATACATATTTCTGTATCATGATGTGGCTGAATATTATTTCAGGCAAACATAATTCGAGTAGCATTTAAACAGACCTAACTAACAATAACTTTCCCAACAGTTTCCAGCAGCCTTCAGTCACAGAGGCACAGTATGACGACGATTTACACGATACGATGTAGATTTACTAAAGTATTATCAGATCGTAGAGATTATAATAGATTTACATTACGCTGCATGTATCTCCTGTTTCAAGCCATTAATTATGTTAACTGTTAATCAGCTGCACCACAAAGAGGAACATTTCTACAAATGACATTTGACTTTATTTAAAATAATAAATGGTCAGAGAAGGACGGAAAGAGGCCTGAATACTTGACTGCAAATCTCCAGGTGTGATCATCACATGATATCAGAAGACGACACAACAGGCTGATTGAACTGTGTTAACTCATAAGCGTCACAAATATTCTGTCAAAAGACTGATTTCACTGGTCGCTAAATAAATGGACACACATGTATGTATCCTTTATGATACAAAGCAGCTGGCCAAGGAGATAGAGAAAAACATAATAAACACATGGAGCAGTGAAATGATGGTCTCGTCTCAGGACTACCACAGTGCAGGTACTGTAATGTAAGATCATTAAAGTGTAGTGCAGGAATAATGAAAGCTATGCTATATGAATGATATAAAATACAGATTGAAGATAAAAAGTTAAATATGTCAACATATACCAGTGCAAATACAGACTGTGCATAAGGCTAACATTGCTGGTGACTTGCAGTTTTTATGGTGTGTGTAGAAGGTGTTTAAAAGTAACAGCGCTCGACAGTGTGAGCGTTTCACTCGCATTTGCGACTAAAAATAGGTGTGTGCGAACTGTAAAAAATATTTAGGGGCACATGTGCGCATAAAAAAAAAATCAGCCGAAGCAGCCTATATTTTTGTCAATAAAAAAATATGATAATCTAACCGCAAATGTTGGAGGAACTCCAGCCGCCTTCCCTCTTCCCCGTGTGACACGGTTATGGG
>NC_065521.1:46161153-46164557 GCF_006386435.1 Epinephelus moara | reverse complement strand
AATTCATTAAATAATTTTGCTTGTAAATGTCTATTTGCATCACGTTTATTACGGAAAACACATTATTTGATCAATTTACATTGTGCCCCTAAAGTTCTTTGTGCGCTCCTTACTTTTTCAACTTAGGAGCACATGTGCTCCTTGGGAAAAAAGTTAGCGTCAAGCCCTGAGTAATAAAACCTGAGTGTAATAAGGAATAAGGAATGCTGGAAAACATAAAATATGAAATGCAAACAGTACAAATGCAAAGTGTGCAAAGATTGACAACCAGTCCAGCAGCCTAGAGACAGAATGCAGGTGAGCAGGTGAGCGTCAGTCTGTTCCAACCTGCCGTCTCTGAGAGGAGCTTAACAGTCTTATGGCCTGGGGGACAACAGACGTCCTCAGTCTGTCTGATGAGCAGGACTCAGAGAGACGTCTGCCACTGAACATAATCGTCTGCTTAGTGAGTGTGCTGTGCAGTGATCATGGTGGACAGCAGTTTGTTTGGGGTCTTACTCTCTGCCACTGAAACAACAGAGTCCAAGTCTGTGCCAACTACAGTGCCAGCTCTCCTCAGCAGCCTGACCGGTTGCGTAGCGTCTCTGTTCGTAATGCTGCCACACCAGCACACCACAGCAGAGAAGAGCATACTGTGTATACTGCCTACACATTTTCCCAATACAGTACAGCCTGGTATGTGACATGAGGAGCTGATGAAGTGAACCTTCACCCTGTGAGGATGATCAGCTGATGAGTGATGTCACTGTTTGTTGGGGGTGTGGCAGCTCAGACTCACTGCAGCTGTGTCATGCTGCTGATGTTACAGTGAAGAAACACTCTGAATGATCTCAGTGTCTCTTCACATCACAGCACTAATTAAATCACATCCAGTCAGCTGACAGTCTCTGTTTGTTCAGGATAAACACAGACCCCTAACCCGAGAGGAGTTCCTCACGGTTTATCTGCGCAGCAAAAACAAAGTCCTGTTTCACTCTCTTCAGGTCACAGATTCACTCATTTAGTCCAAAAACCATAAATTAAATTAACATGTGGCAAACCTCTTGTTGACCACTCCGTGTTAACGCTGTCTATTCTCTGATAACAACAACTAAACTAATGTTTAAATCTCTAACGAGCTGCATCAACTTTAGTCCCCGAGACTAACATTACAAGTTCGTATATTTGCTGGAACTGAACTCATTTATTTAACGGTTCATGAACTGGAACGGAACGAGCCCGTTAACGTCTTTATTTTTTTAATTAACGTCTTAACCTACTGGAATCTGACAGGACTTTTCAGGGCGTTTACTAGCTTAGCATGCTAACTATTCTCCGTGTGTTACCTGAAGCAGAATTAGCCAGCAGGCTTGAAGGGTCCGTCTACTTGCTGGTTTGTTTTGGATCAGATACAAGTGCTTAATATAAACTGTTTGACCATAGTTGTGACTGTTTGACCATATCTGATGTTAACATATGTGACGTTCTCGCCGCAACAACATGGAGACATTTTCGCGCTAAGTCAACTTAAAGCTAAGTTAGAGTTAGCAGGCTAACATAGTTAGCAGCTGTTAGCTCATGGAAGCTTTGCTTCAGTACAACATCAGTGTTTATTCAGCAGGTGAGACTCACCTGAGAAGATCCCGCGGACACAAACTCAGAGACTCCACGCGCTGCTGTTCTGCTGAACTTTAAACACTCTGCTCAGTCAAGTTGCTTAGTTAGCCTGTTAGCCTAGCTTCCTGTTGTAAACACTTCCGGCTTCCGGCGTTTAATGCCAGCTCACCCCGATCCTGGTATCTTGATTGGATACACTGGAGCACGTGGGCGGAGTCAAAGTGCGGCAGCTCACACGGAGGAGAGAGAGAGAAAAATAAAAAGAATAAATAATTATAATATTTTTTTTTTGTTACTAAAGTTAATGTAGTAACAGTAGAGTGTAGTATCGGTATTAATATACATTAATATATACTTAATGTAAAAGTAAAAGTCGTCACTCTTCAGAATAATTTACATGATATTACTGGATTAATAAAACAAATAAATTACAGGGGGAGCTCATTGAAATGACTCTATATACTGCCGGGTAGTATCTGTAATAATACGTCATCATTTATTATTGATTATATTTTGTAATAATCTGAATCTGTAAGGTAACCTGAGTTATTTAAAAGAAATGTAGTGCAGTAAAAGTAAAATATTTCCCTCAGAGGTGTAGAGGAGTATAAAGCTGCAGAAAATGGAAATACTCAAATAAAGTACATCAAATCTGAAATTAAATTCAGCACCTCCCATCACTGCATATGGCCAAAGCACAATATTAATACAGACATTAATTTACAATATATTCATGGGATTATTACAGAAAGGAACAAATGAAAAGTAAGACACTTACAGGCCTATATAACTTCATGCATGTAAAAAGTTTTTCCTTTTCTTTTCAAAATACAAATAAAACACGTAAAAAGTCATTATTAGTTTTAAACATCTGCCAAAGTTGTCCATAAAAACAAATAAATAAAAACTATTATTACAATTAAAACGTTTTTTTTTTGAGTGTGCCTGTGTGTGTGAGAGAGTTATCATTTAACACAAATGAATATATGAATAATAAACAAATAAATAAACACGCTATCCTGACATATATGCACAAAGTTATTTAGATTAAAAAAAAAAAAAAAAATTAAAAACAGTGTCACAAATTAAATCTGAGATCTGATGTCGATCCAGCAGGTCATTTATATGTTATCTATTTATCTACTTGTCCATCTGTCTTTTTAAATAAAATACATGATAGATAATTTTCAACACAGCATTTACTCCCACAGTAGGACCATGTAAACATTTACCAACATTGATAATAAATCTACATTTTTAACATAAAGCCAGAATCATTTATGATTATTATATTTATGAGCCCCACAGAAATGTAACTCTAATTTGTTTTTCCTTTATTATCCTCTATTCTTTATTGGATTTTTATAATTAATGCTAAATATTTGTTTAAACGTAATCTTTTGATAACTATTATTATTTATTGTGACTTTGTTACTTCTTTATGCTATTTTAAGTCATTTTGAATGTTATTTATTTACACAATAATGCACCTTGTGTCTGTCTGCTGAAGGATGTCTGCATGTTTATTTTTTACCTTATGATTAAAAAAACAAAACCTTATCCATCTATTCCACCTTCACACAGTTACCCCTCCTCGCCAGCAGAGGGAGACATTGTCTGCAAGAAACGATCTCTGTGCTCCAGCTCAGCTGTGATAGGAGGCAGAGAGAAGAAGAAAACACAGATGTTTTACTCGGATGTTTTTCCAAGAACCAAAAAAACATTCGGCTTTCTGTCCCTCTCTCTACAGCCAGGGTGTGTGTGTGTGTGTGTGTGTGTGTGTGTGTGTGTGTGTGTGTGTGTGTGTG
>NC_065521.1:46160283-46161137 GCF_006386435.1 Epinephelus moara | reverse complement strand
GTGTGTGTGTGTGTGTGTGTGTGTAAAAGATATTATCTGTAATCTCAGATCAAATCTCATGGTCTTTATCAGCAGAGATGCTGAGTTGTCATGGAGATGGGTCACCTGATTACATCAGTAACTTTGGTCATGTGATAACAGGTGGTCACATCCAGAGGGCAGCAATGTTTAATCAACTTGGCAAACTCCATCTGCTGATGAAGATCCTGAGATTTGGCTGAAAGCTCAGGTAAAAGCTGGCGAGTCAACCTTAAATTAAGAATTTCTTATATTAAGCTGATTTTTCTCAAACTAAACACCAAAAAAGAAAAATCAGACCAACATAATATAAGAATTAAAAGCTCCACTTTGAACAGACTTTAAGTAAATTTAAGAACACTGTGATGATAACACTTCTCCTAAAACTTACCAACATTTCCAGTGAGGGAAACAAGGCAGGACAGAGTTCTGCTGTGGCCCCGGGCCCCCAAATCACTAAATCTGCCCCTGATAATAATGAAAGCACAGCGTCAAGGGGCTGGATGAAAGGAGAGACAAGGAGCGATTCGTCCTCGTATTTATGAGGAATCCCATCTAAAGTCAAAAACTAAAATAAAGTATTGTGTAGAAGTCTAAATACTTCAATTGCACATTTTGACAAATAAAGGCCTGTCTCAAATAGAGGTCTATCTCAAATAGAGACCTGGTCTCAAATAGAGGCCTGTCTCAAATAGAGGTCTGTTTCAAATAAAGGCCTGGTCTCAAATAGAGGCCTGTCTCAAATAGAGGTCTGTCTCAAATAAAGGCCTGGTCTCAAATAAAGGCCTGTCTCAAATAGAGGCCTGTCTCAAATAGAGGTCTATCTCAAATAAAGG
>NC_065521.1:46157990-46158101 GCF_006386435.1 Epinephelus moara | reverse complement strand
TATTTATTTACATTTATGTTTGTTAATAATTCCTGTTTATTTAACTATATATTTGTAAATACTATTGTTTAAATTTCTTATATTTTCACGTATCTTTCCTCTCTTGCAAGG
>NC_065521.1:46148109-46157922 GCF_006386435.1 Epinephelus moara | reverse complement strand
TTTACATTTATGTTTGTTAATAATTCCTGTTTATTTAACTATATATTTGTAAATACTATTGTTTAAATTTCTTATATTTTCACGTATCTTTCCTCTCTTGCAAGGAGCACCTGTAACATAAATAATTTCCCCTCGGGGATCAATAAAGTATTTCTGATTCTGATTCTGATTCTATTATCAACAGTTTTGTGTGAAAGGAATTAAAGGCCTGTCCCAAACATAGGCCTGTTGAGTTTAGCGATTTAAGCAAGTAATAGCCGGGATACTAATATAAGTTTTATGATATCTTGTAGCTGGTGGTCTGTTGGTCCTTTGAATTTATTAATCCTCATCAAAATGTTAAGACCAGCAGTAGTTTGGACTCAACACAGCAGAAGCTCCAACCAATAATCCTTTTAATGAAGAAGTGGGTTCAGTACACGAGTGGGCAGTCAGATAAGGCAGAGGTATCCAAATCGCTGGGACAGAAATCAGGGTCAAAAAACAGAACTAGATCAAAAACCATAATAAACTGACACTAGGAAAAAGGCTGGGACGCTTACCGACAACTGAAAAGACGAACTGGCAGAGAACAAAGGGAAGCACACTGACTAAATACACAAGGGAAGATGGGACGATGGGACGCAGGTGACACTAATCAGGGTGGGGCAGGTAATCACACAAGGTGGGAAACACATGAGGACAGGAAGTGAATATCTGAAATGAGAGGCGGAGGTAAATACAAAATAAAACAGGAAGTAACCAAAAATTCACAAAGACGGAAAAGCATAACTAAACTCAGGGACCAGATTTTATTTAACTGTGGAAACTTTTATAAACAAGGCCTGTTTTTTATCATTCAGCAGGGGCCAACACACCATTAAAATATTACAATGGAAAGTAACTTAAACTTTGAGTAATTTATTAACCGGGCACTTTTTTGACTTTTACTTGAGTAAAGTTTTTTTTTGCTGAAGTTTATATTTATAAATATAGATTGTGTTCCCCTTTAAATGTGACACACACCTGTGTGCACGGACTGTTGACAGGTTTATTTTTAAAAAGAAATAAAGTGTGGTAGAGAGACCATAACTTTGCCTCCCTAACTGAATAATGGGGACGCATTTACTCCATTGATCAGGCGCCTGCACACACACACACACACACACCATGCTCTGTCTGCTTCATAAAAACGTCAGCGCTCATAAAGACTTTTTATCTCCCTCTGTCTCTGTTTTTATGTCTTCTTCACCCCTCTTCTTCATCTTGGTCTTCATCTTCATCATCTTCTTCTTCTTCTCTCACTTCACCCATCCTCNTCGTTAAAAGGTTTCCTCCGGTCGCCGGGCGGAGCACAGTCAGACAGAAGCAGCGAGACACCTGATTGGCTGATGGTGTTTCTGGGCGGCCAATGGAAAACTGGATAAAAGTGTAATTTTTAAAAAGCAGTCAGAGGCGAGCGGCCGAGCGATAAAGAGATGAATTAGTCATCGTGGTGAAAACACACACACACACACACACACACACACACACACACTGCATGGTGTTAAGTGTGAGGTCATGTTGATGTGTAAATGTACAGTATGTAGAACTACTCTGTGTGTGTGTGTGTGTGTGTGTGCATGTGTGTGAGTCTCCACATAATGTTTCCTTTCATGTTTAATGACAGTTGGAGGTGTGGAGTGTTAGCGAGGTGCTAACGTGTCTTTAAAGCAGCTATAAGGAGTTTTCATCTGGTTCTGAAGCAGCTTCAGTTTAACGTCTCTGTGCGGCCTGCAGACACAAACACACCATCACAGAGAGGAGTGGATATTTATATCTTCTATAGTTACTCTCAACACCTGATCAGATCTCAACACCTGATCAGACTTTATATTTCTCAGGCAAAGTTTGTCAGAGAGTCGTACGTTAGCAGTGTTGGAGGCCAGAAGGTTTACTGTAATCACATCACTTAGTCTGTAACGCGGACGGAGTCATACAACCACAGGAAGGTGATTCTAGTTCTGAACTGTTGCTAGCTAATCGCAGAGTCACTTCTGGACTGGACTCAATGAAACAGCTCTGTGTGGGTTCATGAGTCAGACAGGCTGCAGTATGTCAACAGATTTCTCCTCCATTGTTGTAGCGGTTGTTCAGCACTTGTACATGTAAAATGGTTTTTCAAGTCTCGGCGCTCAAATAAAAACTCATAATAACAGTGCTCAGTGCAGAATTCATGCCCAGCGCCTCGTCGTGCTGCCAGCATCTGTAGCACAATATAAATATGCAGCACTCTCTTTAAAAATATGTATATATATATATATATATATATATATACATGCTGGCATCAGAAAAATTGCGAAAAATTGCTTCAGTAGACACGGCCCCTTAGGATTCAGAGTTCAGGGTTATTGATTCAGGGTTTAGAGTTGAAGATATAGGTCTCAGAGTTCAGGGTTCAGGGTTGATGTTTCAGGCTTTGGGGTTCAGGGTTTAGGATATAGGTTTTAGAGTTCAGGGTTTAGGGCTCAAGATATAGGTCTAGAGTTCAGGGGTTCAGGGTTAGAGTTCAGGGTTTAAGGTGCTCACAGACACGGGTGTACTATAAGCGGAGCGGACTTCGCGAGGAATGTCCGCAGTCATTCAGGCTTCCATAGTTCAGCGCACTTCGGCGTTGTAGTTTCCTGTAAAAATGTCTGTGAAAAATCCCCGCGATGTGAAAAATACATGCCGAGCAGTCTTTTGTGTGACACTGGTGCGCAGAGTGGAGTCTGCGCTGTCGTAAAATCTGAGCTTTGCGCACACAGGGCTTGCAGATGTCCGCTTTTAGTCCGGGCGGACCTCCGCAGAGTCCACGCCACGTACGTTCTGCCCGAGTATGTTTGGGCCTTTAGAGTTCAAGATATAGGTTTCAGAGTTCAGGGTTGAGATAATTAATGTGTCACACTCTGACAGAGGAGCTCAGATGAAACTGGATAGAAACACTCAGAGATGAGCAGCGCTAACGATCTCTGAACCATCAGTGTGTCACAGTGTGGCTGTGACGACCGCTGCAGCCTGTAGGGGGCGCTGGCAGCTCTTCACACTCTCAGTGTTGTTGAGCTGTGTTTGATTTACTGACACCATCATGCATAAAGGAGAAGCATTCGACTCTGATCCTCTCAAGTCTCTCAGCTTCGCCCTCTTTGTTGTCACACATCAGTTTTTGGGACAATTGGATCTTAAACTCAAAGAGGCGGCCATGTTGTTACCGTCCTCACCATCTCGCTGTCGGATTCTGACGCTCGTCTCTTCTAACAGAATTATGTTTCAGACGCATCGATCAGCTGCAACATTAAACCACAGACGACTAAAGTGTGTGTGTGTGTGTTGTTATCAGTGCTGTGCAGCCCCCCTGATCCTGGCAGAGCTGAGTCGGTTCATGCAGGGGGTAATGTGTCCTTCTGCTAGTGTGTGTGTGTGTGTGTGTGTGTGTGTGTGTGTTCCAGTCATGGTGCATGGATAAAACGATTAGGGAAATACAGCCATGAGGAGAAGGAAAGAATGGACTTTGGAGAGGAGAGAAAGATGAAGAAGAAGAGTCGAGGAAAGAGGAGAGGAAGGGAAAGGAAAGGAAAGACAGGAAAGGAAACAAGGAAAGGACAGGAGAGGAAAGGTAGCAAGGTAGGAAAAGGTAATGAGGAAAGGGAAGAAGAAGACAGAAAAGGAAGGGAAAATGGAAAGGAGGTAAGAAGGAAAGGAAAGGAAACAAGGAAAACATGGGATGGTCATGAAAGAAAAGGAAACAAGAAATGGGAGAAAAGGAAACAAGGAAAGGACATGAAACATGGAAACAAAAGGTAACGTAGAAAGGAGAGGAAACAAGGGAACCGTGGAATGGACAGGAAAGGAAATTAAAAAAGTGAACAAGGGAACAAGGAAAGGAAAGGAAAAGTAAGGTAATATAGAAAGGAAAGATAAGGAAAGGAAAAGTAACAAGAAACGGAAGGAAAGGAAACAAGGACAGGAAAGGTAACAAGAGAAGGAAAGCAGGGGAAACACAAGACACATGGAAAGGATATAAAAGGAAACAATGAAAGGAAAGGAAAGGAAAGGAAAGGAAAGGAAAGGAAAGGAAAGGAAAGGAAAGGAAGGGAAAGGAAACATAGGAAGGAAAGCTATTGGTTAACTGCAGGGACAGCAGCACCAATAAGAAATCACCTGGGATTAAGTGATGATGATGATGATGATGATGATGAGCCAATCAGGAAGCATGTCTCCTTGTCTCCTTTCTCTTCATCTCTCATTTACTCTATCTGTTTCCTTTCCTTTCCTATCCACTATCCAAGCCCTCCTTTCCTTCTGTGTTAAAAAACCCAAAATAAGTCCAGATGTTTGATTTAAACACCGACGGCACATTTCTGATTTCTTTCTCTGGTGCCTCCATCTTTGTTTTAAAGAACTTCCTGCCAGATGTCGCTGACTGTGACCTCTGCTGACCTCACCAGGAAAGAAACATCGGCACCATCTGGTGGACTGAAAAGCAATTGATTTTGGTTTCAGCTTACAAACATAAACGGCACGTCGGCACCGCTGCAACATCTGGTTACAATTCTGGGGAGGTGCACGTCAGGCTACAGTGAAGGCTGTGCGTCGCTACAACATCGAGCGCAGAAGTATAAATCCTGCTTCAGCCTGCTGGAGGTGTTTTTAAGTTTCTAATGTGTTGTGTGAGGTTATTTTTGTTCAAAAACAGTTGTTATCATAAAGTAATATTGTCTATCACATTACTAGCAAAATAAAAACAACAACAAATAAAAAACAATACAAAATTCTGCTGATTTTCATTTTGGATCAGCGCTGAAAACATTTTAAAATCTGCAGATTCCTTTTGGTCCTGCTGATTAGACACATGAAAAGTATGATGTCGTTTATGGTCTTTATTCGTTTTACTGCAGTGAAATTTAACAGTCTCTTTTTTCCTTAAGTTTCTTCACTGGTTGATAAAAGTTAAATTGATTCTGAAGCATAGTGTGGTGGTCACATGATGTCTAATGGCCCCCTCACTGTCACTGTGGGAACACTGGTTTACTGAAGGTGTTTACCTGAGAGGGGGGGGGCTCAGTCAAAAGGACCAGAGAAAAAGAGAGGGTCTGTCTGAGGGAGGAAATAAAAGATCATAATAAAGAAACTGAAAGATGATGTGAAAAATAAATTGAGAGATTAACAGAAAAGAAAATATTTGAAGACATAAAAGATGAAAAATGGAAATGAGACAGAGACAGAGGGATTAACGGGGCTGAGGATTACCACATGAAGAGAAGTCTTTGAAGGTCTCAGTTATGACGGAGATATGTGTGTGTGTGTGTGTGTGTGTGTGTGTGTTATGACGGAGATATGTGTGTGTGTGTGTGTGTGTGTGTGTGTG
Organism: Epinephelus moara; assembly: GCF_006386435.1. Taxonomy (NCBI): domain Eukaryota; kingdom Metazoa; phylum Chordata; class Actinopteri; order Perciformes; family Serranidae; genus Epinephelus; species Epinephelus moara. Next base: position 46,152,557 of record NC_065521.1, on the reverse strand, counting down.
AGATTAACTCTTTATGTTCCAGATTAACAGAAGGAGGTGGATTATATTGATGTGACAGGTGAAGACGCTCTTCTCACTGGTTGATGTTATTAATTTTTATCTTAATAATTTAATTGTATTTAAATTTTTCTGCAAAGTTTGTTTGTTGTTTGTTAAATCTGCATATGAACATTATATTTCTATAAAATCAACAGAATAGGAAATTCATGTTTTTCACTGTAACATCTGCAGCAGAGTCAGTGGATTGTTTCAGTGATGTCGCCTCTTAAGACCTTCCTCGATGTTCGTCTGACTTACTGTTAAATCATCAAACTTCAGATGAAGGTTCTGCATCATGCTTTTGATAAATAGAGGCAACTCGGTCTCACTCTGACATCATCGAAAACCAGCACTGGTCAATGACTTCAGGCATCAGACACCTATGAGAGCAGCTGTCCTTTCATGTCGGCCTGATACACAGCCAGTTGCTGTTATTCACTGTGAGCTGGAAACAAACCAACAGCTCTCCAGTTTTAATATTTGCAAGTTGCGCTGGTGCTCCATGGTCGCAAAATGGGACTGAATAGTTGGTCTGGAGCCCTGCAGATACTAAAACAAACTGTTTAGTTAAACTGTCACCGTGAAGCCATTAAACGTGAGCTCTCCAGGTCATTTATTAATAATATTTGTAAGTCGCCCTGGTGCTCCATGGTTGGAAATGCAACCAAATAATACTGGTCTGGAGCCCTGCAGATATAAAGACACAGGCTTCGCCTGCTCACACACTGTCACTCAGGAGAAAGTGATCTGGGTGGGTGGAGTGTGTGTGTGTGTGTGTGTGTGTGTGTGTGTGTGTGTGTGTGTGTAATGTTATCATGTTTGTGAGTCTTTATGTGTCTGCCTGTCAGTGTGCAGAGCGAAGGAACCGAAACTCAGAAGCGACTCATTTATACTCGATGTTTACAACATGTGGAACAAGCCGCGATACATCGAGCATGTTCAATACATCGCCCACCCCTAATTTATGCATGAAATAAGAGTGTTTTTTAAATATTTTTTTTTAAATGGGAAAGGCCTTTTAAGTTGTGTAGGAGTAAATAAACACATTTTTTAATTCACCAATATTAATAATAATACAAATATATTTTGAAAATATTTAACATTACATATGATAAATAAATTTACATAACTGAGTCATAACTATTAACATAAGTATTGTCTTTAAAAGTGTAAAAAAGCTGCAGGTATGAATGTGTTAGATTTATGTTAAACGTGACCACATGAAGGTGTCAGTGGTCTGATGGACACACAGTCAGACAGACAGACTGTCAGACAGACAGACAGACAGTCAGACAGACAGACTGTCAGACAGACAGACAGACAGTCAGACAGACAGACAGACAGACAGTCAGACAGACATATAAAAGCATTTTAAAGTGACCCCTCTGTGCTGTGAAACAAAGATGAACGATGTGTGTGTCTGCAGAAACAGATGATTTCATATGATGACCAGACTTCATTCATTAAACATGACACGCTGAGCGTCATGTGACCGGCTGACACCCAATCATAAATGATGCAACAGCTGCTCTGCTGTTGCTAGGCGGTTTAACCCCGGCAACTCCTGACGCCTGTTTCGAGCTGCTGAGGGACTAAACATCGGACAGGAAGTGCTTCCCTCAGATTTCCTCATTCAAACATTAATTAAATACATAAATGAACATTTACTTACAGCAGCGTCTCTGTGGGTTTTTCAAAATAAAAGTCTGGCCACAAATGAATCCCTGACCTCAGCAGCACCAGAGTCCTCTGAGAGTTATGGCTGTTGTCAGATATGGATGACTTCAATCACATTATTATCTTCCATAATAGAATCTGATGCAGCAGGTCGCTGTTAACTGACTGTCTGCTCAGCAGTTCGTCCCAAACTGGATTAAACCTGAGTCTGGGTTTCATCCTCAGAGACAACAACATGTCCTCATCTCTGTCCTGCTCAAACTAACACATCCTGAAGGTTCCAACACCTCTGCTGCAGCGCCACCATCAGGACCAACATCTGCAGCTCCTCCACAGGTGACACTGTGAGGACAGAGTCCATCAGGACAAACTCTGCACCTTCAGCTCCTCTAACTTTGTTTTCACAGTAAACACAACGCAATTTTTTGCGTTGCGTTTACTGCCGCAAGTTTGAATGCTTTAGTAGAATTTTCACGAAAGAAGAGGGACTTCCTCCAACCACCATTTCCAGTCTCACTGCTGATTCAGATCTTTCAACTCTTGCGCTATTCGGTTCATTCATGTATTTTGCATCATTTGCATCACTTCCATCGTGTCCCTCGCGCCGCCTGGCAGGAATTTGCGTCTTTCCATTGACTTTACATGTAGTTCACTACATATTGTGTGAACACAACCTGACAAGGTAACAACAGGTAAATGCTGTTTGCTCTGTTCTAATGTGGCTGCAATGAACATTTACACTGTTCAAACACGTCCACTTCATAAATCTGCTCAAATTACAGCTCCAAACAAAAGTACACAAATTACCCAACTCGTCACATGTCGTCACTTAGTCAGTAAACTTTCTTGTCTACATATGACACGCTAAGTATCCTGGCTACGTTTGTTGTTGACATTCTGGGACTCCGTGTCAGTTTATGCCTGTGACATGAATCGTGTCTTTCACAGGAAATGTACAGTTTCTGCTCGTTGGACACATGCAACCTTTTTCACAATAAACTTACAACGTTGGTAAAAGACCTCGTACTTCAATGGATTTCCTTGTGCAACAAAAGAAGGTGGTTACGTTTAGAAAGAACCTCATGGTTTGGATCAACTATCACACAGGAAGAACACTGGTCCCCTGGGTGAAAGTCCAGTGTTTGTTGGACCATCCACCTCCCCTCCTGCTCGCCCCATAGAGACTGTCCAGCTCTTGAAGTTACCACGTTATGAACTGACCCCGCCCGGCGGTGTATCATCCTGCCTCGGAAGGACATCTTTTCTCATCGGTGTCTGACACTGAAATCACTGACCAAGCAGCGGTATTTTATGACTTCAGAATGATAACTAGTTGATTTTTATCAATATAAACTCTTTTTACGTGACACTCACGACTTCTGTCCATGTCAAGATGTTTTGTTCCCACTAATCTGATTGGTCGGAGGTCGACTGAGTGTTGACAGGATGTGAGCTGATCCTCCAAAATTAACCTGCTCCAGAGAAACTTAACTGATCAGCATAAGTTAAGTCCTTCTCCCTGATTGATCGAAGCAGGTCTGATTGATCCGATCAGGTCTGGTTGATTGATCAGGTCTGATTGATCCAATCAGGTCTGGCTGATCGATCAGGTCTGATTGATCCAATCAGGTCTGGTTCTGAGAGCAGGTTTTGGTTTGAACATGAGAAGCTGTTACAGAGAGCTGCTGTGTGTGTTCAGCAGGTCAGAAACACTCTGAGTGGAAATGATGACATGTATTAATGATGAGAGGCTGAGTGGACACACACACACACACACACACACACACACACACACACTGTAATAGAATATTCTATGTTGGGACAGTGTCTGCCTCCATCAGTAATATCTGCTGCATGACCTCACCGTTAAACTGTATCAGTGTACGATGATGTCATCTCTGAAACAAAAACATCTCAGTCACACGAATATTTCAGAGAGAGTACTCACATCATCATTACATCTGCTGGATGCTTTTGATGGAACTACTGAAAGAAGAAGGACAGCAGCTGTTAGCAATTAGCAGCTAACTCATAGAAGAAGAACAGTGGCTGTTGGCAGTTAGCAGCTAACACAAAGAAGATGAACAGCTGTTAGCAGTTAGCAGCTAACTGAAAGAAGAAGAACAGCTGTTAGCAGTTAGCAGCTAACTGAAAGAAGAACAGCAGCTGTTAGCAGTTAGCAGCTAACTGAAAGAAGAAGAACAGTAGCTGTTAGCAGTTAGCAGCTAACTGAAAGAAGAACAACAGCTGTTAGCAGTTAGCAGCTAACTCAAAGAAGAAGAACAGCAGCTGCTAGCAGTTAGCAGCTAACTCAAAGAAGAGGAACAGCAGCTGTTAGCAGTTAGCAGCTAACAGGTGCTCCTTACCCTCCGAGCAGAGGACGAGATCAGCTGCCATATAACAGGGACACTAAATGATTGTTATTGACATGTGATGTCATTGTTATTGTTTATAAAGAGCTGCTGACACGTATGTTATATGTCACGCTAGAGGCCGACGCTGTTGTGTTACATGTCACGCCTCTTTTTATTCTGTGATGTCATCATGCTGTCTGACATCACACACTGGAGCCACATGATGGCGCCGTCGTTTGGTTCTGTTTAAAAATATAAAGGAGGAGTAAAGAAGGAACGTTGTAGCGACTCTATGGCGCCACCTCTGTGTAAGAAGATCTAATGTCATTCTCTTCTTTAAATTAATTCTCTCACCTTGACAGTTCTTACCGATCTCTG
>NC_065521.1:46146647-46147609 GCF_006386435.1 Epinephelus moara | reverse complement strand
TAACCACGTGTGTGTGTTGGCTAAACGTAACCACATGTGTGTGTTGGCTAATCGTAACCACGTGTGTGTGTTGGCTAAACGTAACCACGTGTGTGTGTTGGCTAAACGTAACCACGTGATAAATGGTATAATTTAGGCGATTTTTAAAGAAACCTGCCTTCTCTCTGTGATGATCTTATCTAGCAGATAACAACAAGCAAGAAAATAAGAAACAAGCACCAGGGGCCGTTTCACAAAAGTAGGATTCAGACATCCAGGATAAATGACTGAGCTGGGTTCAACGAATCCAAAACAAGAACATCCAGGCTTAATTGGTTGCACAAAGACCAAGCCAGGATGAGCAGACACGGATTCATCAAGCCAGGTGAAACCAATCCTGGATCAGTGCGCGCGCTTCCTCAAATAGACCCCGCCATCGATCACAGATTCACCGCTTCACCATGGCAACGAGAGCAGCGTACTTTTCCCCGTTGGAGGCAGAAATCCTCATGGAGGCTTACGAAGAGGTAAAGGATCAAATCATAAAGAAAGGCAACACCGCCACAGTTATAAAACAACTAGAGAAAGCGTGGCAAAGTTGCAGACGGCCTGAATACGTAAGTAGTGCACAAATACACACTCACTGCTCCGCTGAAACCATCACAATTACAATCCAAATAGTTAATTAACATCTCCGAAAACGTAGTTGTACTCTGATTATGAGTCAGTTGAAATTGTAACTGAAACTGACTGCAGATGTAAGTGAAATTGTGTAAATGTAACTCCATCAGACTGTATGACTCTTTGACAAATAGATGAGCTCAATGACGTGACTGAATTTCCCTTTGGGATAAATAAAGTTCCTCTTATCTTATCTTATCTTATCTTATCTTATCTTACCTTATCTTATGTTTGCTCCTCATGCTCCATGTGTATGCTGATTGATCATAAGAATATATATAGAATATATATATATATATATA
>NC_065521.1:46140125-46145601 GCF_006386435.1 Epinephelus moara | reverse complement strand
AGAATAAATCTCCATGGTAACTTATGTCATAACATATCCCGCTGTCCACTATCCCGCTTTTGTGCAACCGGATCACGGATAAATTGAGCCAGAATAACCAAGATATCCCGGCTTAATCCCTTATCCAGGTTTTGTGCAATAGGTCCCGGGTCTCATTCTTGAAATGTCAGTGAATCTGTGAGTAGATTTGCATATAAAAAAACTTTGGTACTAAAAACTGACACTGGATACGTGCTATGCTCGGTTTTGTTAGCAGGCACGTGTGTATGTTCATGAATGCCAATCAATCGCCAATTGAGTAAACGAAGAGAAAGAGAGTGAAAGAAAAACTTTTCTGACTCTGAGACGTGAAGAAGTGGAGTTGAGAAAAACATTTAATTTTCTCCTGTTAGCAGTGGTGTGACAGGGACAGGTAAATCAGAGGCCTGGAGGGAGGTATAGGAAGATTAATGAAAAGACACGACAATGAGTCTCAGTTTGTGCTGCAGCGTTCAGACGCTGAGGTCAGAACGTGGTGTGAACAACATGAACTCATAGATCCTCCGGCCTCGTATCAACAGTTCAGCGGATGATGGTGTGAAGGTGTGGGGGGATTTATTCTTGGCTCTTCATCTCCTCGTCCCCTCTGATACCATTTTATGTCCCTCCATGAACCCTGACGTCCTCCACAGCTGCTCTTTGAACTCTTCCTCATGTCTCTGCCTGTGGGGACGCCTCTTTCAGTTATTGCACCCCAAACATATGAAACACTCCGCCCTTAAACATCAGACCTGCTGTCTGCTTTAATATTTAATGTTTTTATGGTTTTATCTCTTTGCTGTGTTTGTATCTGCCGCTGCATTGTAAAACACTTTGTGCTGCATTCTGTGCATGAAAGGTGCTTTATGAATCGGCGATACCAGCCGACAGCTACATCAGAAAGAAGGAACATGACAAGGTGGAGAAGTATCAAGGGTTGAAAGAACCGCTGGAACAGATGTGGAAGGTCAAAGTTGACCCCTGTGGTAGAAGGAGCACTCGGGGCAGTGACCCCCAAACTGGGAGAGTGGCTCCGGCAGATTCCAGGAACAACATGACACTACGACACTGTTGATTAGGAAGTACTCGTTTGAAGACATCAGGGACTTGATTATTGTTGACAATGTTTAGTTTTTTTATATTCATCAGATCCTACTGATCACAAATGAGTAGGAGAAATTAAAAATGTCAACCAAACAAAAGTTCAGGTCTCAGGAGAACATTGGACTTTTGCAGATTTCCAATATGCTGATATTTTCAACTCATTTTGGCCGATTGCCGAAACCAATATATGCGCTTATTCTCTGAAGTGGACCTGACATATTATCATTAAGCCTGCTCATATTGTGACGACCCTGCTGGCAGACACAGACAAAAAATACAGCTTTTTAAAATGTCCGCTGGGCAGAACAAGAAAATACTTTAACTTTACTACTTTACTTTCTGTGTAAGACACACCATCATTATTTCACTGTAACATTTTTAACCTCTCTAACTCCGCCAGGATGCCGACGTCCTCGCTCCCCCCCTCCTCTGTTAAATGGTATCTCCCAGGCGCACTACGTCATCAAACCATGTGATGTTTGGTATTGCTGGATTCAGGAAGCTCTCGACTTTTTATTTATTATGTATTTGGCACCAGAGCAGCCTAAACACACAAAGTCCAAAATCACCATGAGTGGTGACAAGTCATGTCATGCCGTTTTTCAACGGGAAAAGTTAAAGGATTACTCATGATCTTATGTGGAGCTGTTAGCGGGGACTTAGCTGTTTTATAAAAGGTAAGAGTCTCACTCCTACCACTATTTTTGGCTGAGATATACCGTCTAGAAAGTGGGATCATAACTTTCACGTTTCATATGGCTTTATTTGGTGATATTTTATGGTGTTTCTGTGTCATAAACAACATCAGCTATCATAATCACACCTGATTTCAATAAGGTACAATGTTTGAAGCTGGCTGAGTGTTGTTTGATCACTGATAGTACTGTTTTGAAGCAGAGTGACCGACTTGTCATTTGGAGCTCCGCCTGGATCTTTTCATGGAAAAAACACTGTAGAATGGTCATACTTTGAGCAGTCTTCTTCAAATTTGAAACAAGTGTTCATTGATAGTGTGCCTACAGCCCCACAGTGTCATTTACCTGCTCAGATGAAGCCACAGACAGTTATTCATCCTGAAACACATTTTTTATTTTATTTTAGGCAAAATCTTCAGTTTTCTACTGACTTCAGAGGCCCATTACTCTGTCTCTGTATCACCTAGAGTGTTTCTTCAGAGAGTTTTCTTTCTGGCAAGACCTCATGCATGCATGTAGTCAGAGCGGTTCAGAAGCTACAGTCATTTTAATTTGGGTATGTCATTTTAGGCGTTTTTGCAACAAAATAAAGGAAACAGTAAAATTCATCCGTCTCTAATGGGCTCTGATGATGGTCCAGTCCTGTCAGTCGCCAACACCAAGAAAAATCTGACCTGTCTCAGTAAATTAAAGTCACATAATTAAAGCGGCGTCTTATCGGCCGGTCATATCAGCAGAAATGTTCATTTCAGGCCAATGTCCATATTTCATTTTAAAGCGGTTATCACGTGATACAGATGACGTGTCAGTATCAACATTGGAATCAAAATCAGAATCAAAATCAGAAATACTTGATTGATCTCCAGGGGAAATTGTCATTACAGTCGCTCCGATGTAAAGAATTAAGGATTATAAGAAGGACGAAGATGAAATAGAAGTCTGTAAATATAAAGTAATACAATAAATTAAAATAGAAATAAAAATGTGCATCATGCTTCAATGTTTAACACGAGTACTGAAGGTATTAAGAATTAATATATTTTCACACAACACACAGATATGTGTATTACATTTAACACTGTAAAACCTAGACTTACATTCAGAAATGTTAATATGCTATTATGCTATTATGTTCACTACATCAATAGAATCATACTATAAATAAGAATAACACAAAAAATACGCAGTTATGTGCATTATATGTTGAATAAATGTGCATCCAAGAGGTGTTGGTGAGAATAAAGTCATACTGAGGAATACTGCAGCAGCTGAATTATTGCACAGTAAAAAAAATGTTTTTACTTTAGTACAAAAAGAGATGACGTCAGAAGGTGGTTAATTTGTAAGTTATCAGACTTCCTCTCACCACTCGGTCTGCAGCCTTTCAAAATAAGAGTGGAGCTCAAACAAGTTCAGATCCTGGTTTTGATGATCTCAATCTGAAGTGTTTCCTGTCGGCTGAGATGTGAAAGTTTGTAGATCAGGAAGTTCAAACATTCACCTGTTGTCAGAGAGTCTTCATCAGCACAGACAGACAGATGGACAGGTAGGTGGACAGGTAGGTAGACAGATGGACAGGTGGACAGACGGGTGGACAGACAGACGGGTCATCAGCTGTGAGAAGAGGGGAGAAAACAGTAAATCAGCAGTTTGGAGGGACCTGACTAACACCTGGAAGTGACTGCTGTAGTGCTCTGATAAATGATGTAGGGTCATGACTAACACCTGGACAGCCTTAATACCTGTTTGGCCCCTGACTAAAACCTGACAGGGAATGAAGAGTTCTGATACTTTGCAATGATTGCATGGTTCAGACTAATACCTGAGAGCCCAGACTTCTGAGTAGTTCTTTTTAACAAGTGATCCAGGTCCCAACTAACACCTGGAAATGAATATGAGGAACATGTCTGGAGGGCTGCAGCTAATACCTGGAAGTACCTGGACAGCCCTATGTGTGGATCTGGTTAATGCCTGGTGTTATGTGGAGGGCAGGAGTTTACAGGTGGGTGCTGACTAATACCTGGGAATGAACAGGAGCCCTGACTGCAACTACAATCTGATGAATGGTTTTAGCTTACACTTGGGATTGTGTGGAAGGTGCTGACTAATACCTGGCGAGATGAAGACTTTGAGCTCCTTGTTGTTTCTTCTTCAGGTGTTTTAAGGAGTTTACAGTGACAGTTCTGACACATGCAGAACTCTGTGATGATCATCTGTGTTTCCATTCCCACCTCTTCCTGATCTGACCTGGGATCAGATCTTCTTCTAGTTAGTTTATTGGCGGGTGGCAACCAACGTAATCGGTGCATTACTGCCACCTACTATGCTGGAGTGTGGGCCAGAGTAACTACCTCCCCCAAAATTACAAAACTAAACTAAACAAAAAAACCCCTAATAATAATAAAACTAAATTATTTTCATTAATCCAGAGTTCACTTAAAGCTTAAATAATGCGTAACATATATCCTCTGATTAACGTTACTCAGTATGCATTTTCTTCCACCCCACATTCCCTGATTTCCCTGATCAACTGTTCTCTATTTATTTCATATCTTTCACAGCTGTACAGTTTCCATATCCTGACCACATTCACCTAAACCAGCTGGGTGCTTCCCCATTAACTGTAATGTTTAATGTCCCAATTGCAGTCTTGCTAGGATAGTTTGTTCCCTCTTGTTCTTTTTCCCAACCAGTTTCATTCCTCCTGCTCTCTGTTGGATATGATATAAATGCCGTGACTTATGTCCCTCATCCCAGAGTTTCTGCCAATTATCCATGATTTTATTTTTGATTATCGCTATTGCGATACTTCTAATATATTTTCTCTCTTTAGGGCCCGTTTGGCTGTTTCATTTCCTTCTACTCCCCTATGGGCAGGTACCCACATTAATCTGCAATAGGTCAAACAAAATATCTGGCCTGCTTTGTGATGACATGAGATGGATAGATACGAAGGCTGATAATGAGTCTGTACAGACTCCGACCTTTTTGACTTTATTCTCTTCTATCCACTGCAGTGCCGTCATGATTGCCAACGTTTCAACAGTTGCTGAAAAGATGATACGGAGTTCTTTCTTCTTTTTTTAAACATGTATTTATTGTTTTTCTCTTTTCATCAGTTTTTTCATGGAATTGTACATACATAAATAAACAAAACATACGAAGAACATTATCTTGGCAGTGAAATATAAAAATAAAATAAATAAGTACACACACTGCACATCTTCACAGTACATCACATCACAGCATCTTTTATACATTCAATTTTCCCGAGCCTCCTCGATGTCCGCATTTTTAATAAAGTCCAAAAAGCTCTCCCAAATATTTTCAGGGATCTTTTTCATGAGTACATACGTCAGTCTTTCAGGCGCCAAACTTGATGTTAGGTTCTTTAACCGTAGTCCGATAGAAGGGCAGTTAAACATTTTTCCAACATAGGGCAATTGACCTATGGCTAAGCCCCGCCCTCAGACGCGATGAGCCAATCACAGTGCGTATAGCCATTCCCATACACTGGGACATTCTCTGCCTGGACGTCCATTGAAATGCATTACAGAAAGTCAGTTTGTTCGGTTTTATGAGCTTTTTCTGAGATTTGAAGTTTAAAAATGGTCAAACGGTGTGCATGGGGTACATGCAACTCTGACACAAGGTATCCT
>NC_065521.1:46137647-46139025 GCF_006386435.1 Epinephelus moara | reverse complement strand
CTGCAAATCGAGAGCCTGCCGCGGAGCTTCCCGGCACGGCGCGGCCAGTGTAGATGACACAGTCGGTTAACATGGGCGCCGAAAGGAAACTGCCTTCACTTCTCGGCGCTTCGAGGCTATTCGCGGCGCTTCCATGGGCGGTGTGGCCCTGGCGTAAGTCTTTGGCTGAACAATTCTGAACGGAGTACATCTCTAGTGTGGAGAGAGGAGGTGGTTGAGTTGAGTTGTTTAAGCTTGACCTTATAAAGCTCCTAAGTTGTACATTTTGAAAAAGTGGCGCCTTGTATTTCACTCTTAGTTCTTCAAAAGACATCAGATTAACATCAACAAATAGGTCACTTAATTTAGTAATGCCTCTCTCAAACCACTTCTTAAATCCCAAGTCTTTTGTTGCAGGTTTAAAATGTGCATCACCCCAAATAGGTGAGAAACATGTCGGGGTGTCCCCTAAGTATTCATGTACATCGTACCATACACTGATAGTGTTTGTTACCAAGGATTGATTATATTTTTCTTTAATGTTTTAACAGGGGCTGAATAGAGAAAACTATCCAACGCTAAATGTCCTGAGGCAAGCGATTCGATCTGCAGCCATGCTGGTGTATCTTTATTCGAAAACAAGTACACTGCCGCTCTTAATTGGGCTGCCCAGTAATACCATTGGAAGTTTGGTAATTGCAATCCACCCCTGTCATATGGCAAATATAAAAGGGACAGTCTAAGTCTGGGCTTCCTATGTTCCAAATAAAGTCTGAAAGGAGCCTCTTAATTTGGGAGGAGAGTTTGGATGGAGGAGCCAATGGTATTGACTGGAAAATGTATAAGAATTTTGGAAGTATGTTCATCTTAATTATATTTATTCTTCCAATCATAGAGAGAGGCAATGATGTCCATCTTGCAATATCCTCCGACACTTTATTTAGTATGGGGACAGAATTTGCTGAGCTAAGGATTTTCAACAGGGCGGGGGATCGTTGGATTTCTTCTCTCCTGTCATTTAGGAACATAATTGGCGGTTTATCCTTATTCACCTTAAACCCGGAAAAAACACCAAATTGACGTATTAATTCCAAGAGGGATGGTATTGGGATTGGCCTAATTGTGATAGGAATAATAGACAATCATCTGCAAACATGGCTAAATGATGAATCGGCTGACCAAACGTCCTCTTTTGCCCGGACATGTCCACTTTTCACGTCCTGTCCGGGGCGTCCGGGGGTTTTTATAAACTGATGATAATGTCCGGTTTTCCGTGTGTTTGTGTGTGTGTGTGTGTGTGTGTGTGTTAGAGTGCGGCACGGGCAGCATATTTCTGTCTGAACCCGAACTGAGCCCGACATTATTTAATGACCAAAGCACTGAGTTTGTGTCACACAGT
>NC_065521.1:46108119-46136811 GCF_006386435.1 Epinephelus moara | reverse complement strand
CAGATAGGAAACCCCTCGGCTGACAGGATGTACCACTCTCTCACTCCGCTCTCTCTCACGCAGGCGCAGAACGTACGTGCTACTTGGCCGTTGGATGTAGTCCGTGTAGTGTGTTCAAATGCAACTGACACAGGGCGACGTGAGGTGACGTAGACGACGCAACAGTTGGCTTTCGCCACCGCTAGTTCTTTGATGTCAGTTTGGTGTGTCCGCACCTTATAGGAACCACATTCTGTTGGGGGTTTCCAGGCTTCGGTATAAGTGTGATCAGGGAACTTCGTAATGTGTCATAGCCTACAGATTACTGTTAATTTATTATGCTGATCTGTTCTGTACGACATCTATTGCACGTCTGTCCGTCCTGGAAGAGGGATCCCTCCTCAGTTGCTCTTCCTGAGGTTTCTACCGTTTTTTCCCCGTTAAAGGGTTTTTTTGGGGAGTTTTTCCTGATCAGCTGTGAGGGTCATAAGGACAGAGGGATGTCATATGCTGTAAAGCCCTGTGAGGCAAATTGTGATTTGTGATATTGGGCTTTATAAATAAAATTGATTGATTGATTGATTGATTGATTGATTGATTGATTGATTGATTGATTGATTGATGGGGGCAAACACCCCTCCCCATAGGATTCTATGAACATATCTAACAGTGGCTTAATTAGTTTCTCTTTAGAATCAGGACCTGCTGTTTTACCACTCCTCATACTAAGAATGGCACAAGAGATTTCTTCCAAGCTCAGCTTCCAATCAAGTTCCTGTTTAGTATTTTCAGATATCCATGGAATATCAGCCCCTCTAGGAATGTATTGATCTATTATATTCCCTTGGTATTCAGAACAATAGAGAGTAGTTGTTCATTGTTCATCTCTCTCAGATCTAAGGTTAAATTTCCCTTTTCATCTTTTATTGTATTTATAGCTCTCTCTGAGTCTATGTCTTTAATTTGCCCAGCTTCTCTCTTTGATCATTAAAAGTTTGTTTCAGCCTCAATAAGCTGTTTTCATCCTTCACAGAGGAGAGCTCTTCATATTGGGCTCTGAGGGCAAATCATTCTTGTCTCATTTGAGCTGAATTATCCATATTGCCTATTCTTTCCAATTCTTTCATTTGTGAATCCAATTAATTCATTTTCTGTTAGAATGTATTAAATGTGGAACTTGTGTCACTGATCATTTGCCCTGTGATACAGGTTGTAAAGGCCTCCCACCTGGTGACTGCAGGTGTTTGGTCTGTATTAGTTGTAAAGTATGAATCTGTGTGCTCCCCTATGAATTTAATGAAGTCATTATCTTGTAACCAGTTAGGCTGAAGGCGCCATCTAAAGGATCTTTTGGTTAATTGCAGGTCTTTGTAAAATAAGGATGAAGGTGAATGGTCTGATGAGACGATACTGCCACATACACATCACACACACATAAGAGAGAGTAGGAGATCAAAAAATAGCCTAAACAGGAGGAGGTTTTATTTGTTGCACAGTAACATGAAAACTCCTGTTTAGCAGGATTTTTCATTCTCCAGGATCACAAAGGTTCAAATGAGAGCGGTCGAGCAGAGGCTCCAAAGTGCAGTCAAGTCACCTGCAATTAGAATTTTTCCAGTGAGAGAAGCAATTAATAAAAATTAATTTTCAAATAATGAGAGATTATCATTGTTTGGGCCATTTATCAAATTCATCTCAATCACTTAGAAGAATGCCCTTCTTTCTTCTTTGAGTGAAGCTGAATCAGTCACTGTCTCCCCCTGCTGGCTCCACCAACACACTACAACCAACATTATCTATCTATCTATCTATCTATAACATTTAATAAAGTTACAGCATAAAAAGTGTCAATGTTTAATAAAACAACTTAAAGTCACATTTCAAGTGAAACATACAGATCCAAAATCAGTTTGGTCACATGATGACGTCATTTCACCTTTTCAGGCACTTTAAAGGAACAATTCACCTCACACAGTCTGTTGTTCATCAAACATTAGTGTCGGAGTGTTTATCAGTAAAGTTTAACCCTGTTGTTTGTCTCCATAAAGTCACAAACACCTGACACTCTGTCGTCTCCTCTGAGAACAGATTCCACTTTAACGTCTCAGAACATTTACAGTTCAAAAATACAAAGTTCAACAACATGAAGCTTAACAACAAAAAACTTTAAGGCACTGTTATTTATTGTGACGTGTGCTGCTGACCTCTTGGCCAGGTCCCCCTTGTAAAAGAGATCTCGATCTCAATGGGTCTTTTACCTGGTTAAATAAAGGTTAAAACACAAGACGCTCTCACTCTGAAGTCGTCGGATGGCGGCGATTGGTCGATTGGTCGGTGACTTCTGCATCAGACACTGACGAAAAAAGTCATCCCTTCACATCGGCATGTTACGCTGTCAGTCGCCGTCTGTGTGTAACATCGTTATTGGGACAACGACATCACATCATAAGTCCAATCAGGGCGGGCAGGAGGGCGGGATGGATCCAACAACCACCGACTAACTTTCACCTGTGAGGCCGGTGTTCACAGTTTGTACAGACAGAACGTCAACAACCAACACACCCAGGGTACCTTGGACGCCATATGTGGACATGGGAAGTCCATGACCAAACGTGGACATGTGACGAGGTCGCAGTGAGGATGATGATGGACGATAAGGTCACTTTGTGTTGAATCACTTCGCTCAGCGGCACGTTAGTGTTTCACACTCTCAGCTTTGAAAGAAACATTTTGAAATAGCTTCCTTTTATTTTGAAATGTATAACGTGAAAAACAAATAGAATAAATAAAGATAAAAAATAAAATGAATAAAACACTAAATCCAGATGATGAAATACTTTCAGACTCTGAGATGTTTCTGTCATAAATGAATCGTCTGTTTCCCTTCTTATTGATTATTTCCTCTTTGTTTTGTTGTTGTTTGTAAAACTTTGAGTATCTAGAAAAGCACGACATAAATCCCATTGATCATTATCATTGTTATTAAAGCTCATCATTTTAATTTAGGAAATTAAAATATTGATTTCTGTCTCAATTTTAACATAAAAAGTCTGACTATCACACACTGGATTATGATTTAAATAATCTGGATTTCCTCGTAAATGAAAAATATGAGCTTTTATTTTGAAATGCTGGATGTTCTGCTCCTCCTCCGAATATTTAAAAAAGTTCATGACAAATTTTTTTAGACACTCTGATAAATCAAGATGATCAAGGTCCAAATTCAAAATTAAATAAGTTGACTTTTAATTCTTTTTGTCCTCCATATCAGAGCATCAGTTTGCTGTTAATGAAACACTTTAGATTTATATGTTTTATTTCTTTATTTAAAGGTTTAAATTGAAGGTTTAACTTCCTGTTTACAATAAATTTGATGACGCTATAAAACTGCAGGTTTTTACCTGAGGACAGAAACATGATGACGGAGCGAGGAGTCACCTGATTATTAAATAACATAAGTAAATATTTGTATAGAAGCTGCAAGCAGCCACAGTTAGTGTTGTTTTTAATTTTGTTGTGTTGAGAATTTGGGGATAATTAATAAATAATAAATCTCAGGATGTAAATTATTATTATTTTCAAAGAATAATAAAAACATTTGTTTAATGAGAAAAATATTTTTTTTAAAATACTTCATCTCAATCTGATAAACTAAACCTTTGTTTCCTCTGTAACAAGATCAGTCTGTCGTTATTTGACATAATAAATAATCTGTGCGCACTGACCTGACAAACAATGAGAACAATGATCTCGATATTATTCCAGAATAACTGATTAATCTCGTTGTCTCAGGATTATTTAAAGAGAATTACACTGACATCATTATCTCATGTTTAGTTTCTGTAACACTGACTCCATGTTTTAAACACTAAAGTAAGAAAACAGCTTCGAGGTTTAAATATGTGATGAAACACTTCTGTGGTTTCAGATTATTAATGTGTTAAATTACAGTACAGTAACACTGCAGCACCATAATAATACTGCAGTATGGAGGTAGGGAGGAGGAGGAGGAGGAGGGAGGACGAAGGCAGCAGTCTGTCACTCAGGATCCTTTTTCTTTACCTGCACACCTGGAGGACAGATACAGAAGAGGAGGAGGAGGAGGAGGAAGAAGAAGAAGAAGTTAGGGCTTCCTCACATCTTACATAGTTCAATATTCTGAACAAAAACAGGCCAGTTAATATTTTCAGTCTTTGGACTCAAAGAGAATCAGACGTCAGAGACTTCTGTCAAACATTTGTCTGAAAAGTTACAGGCACTATACGAATACTGTTGTATCACATGAAGTTCCAATTGCCATGTTACTCTTGTTTCTTCGACGCTTAGGTCACACTGGTTGTCTCTTGTAGAGATGTGTACTACTGATCTGTATTTGTATTGTTGCTCAAGAAAATCAATAAAAAGATATAAAAAAAAAAATTAAAAAAAAAGAAAGAGAAGAGATTTCACCACTGAAGTTTAAACATTTGTGATTTGTGTTTCTGTTTTATCATCAATAATATAACCTTTTTGTCAATAAAAAGAGGGAGGCAATATCAAATTATTTAATCAATCAATCAATCAATCAATCAATTTTATTTATAAAGCCCAATATCACAAATCACAATTTGCCTCACAGGGCTTTACAGCATACGACATCCCTCTGTCCTTATGACCCTCGCAGCGGATTTAAGCACTGGGGACTTTTATTTTGTCTGAGGGGAGGGGCATACAGATTTAAATGGTTGGATTTATTTATTTATTGTTTTTTGCCACCAACTTTTAAAGAAACCACGCAGGTCGATCTGGAAGGTGTTTTCTTTAAAAGTTTTTTCTTTTTTTTTCTTTTAAAAGTGATTTTTTTTTTATTTAATTTTTTGGCAATTTTTTCTTTCAAAAACTTTTTGTGATATTTTCTTTAAAAAGTTTTGGTGATTTGTTTTATTTTTATTTAATTTTTTGGAAATTTTTTCTTTCAAAAACTTTTGGTGATATTTTCTTTTAAAAGATTTGGTGATTTTTTTAATTTTTTGGCATTTTTTTCTTTCAAAAACTTTTGGTGTTATTTTCTTTAAAAAGTTTTGGTGATTTGTTTTATTTTTATTTATTTTTTGGCAATTTTTTCTTCCAAAAACTTTTGATGATATTTTCTTTAAAAAGTTTTGGTGATTTGTTTTATTTAATTTTTGGCAATTTGTTCTTTCAAAAACTTTTGGTGTTATTTTCTTTAAAAAGTTTTGGTGATTTGTTTTATTTTTATTTAATTTTTGGCAATTTTTTCTTCCAAAAACATTTGGTGATATTTTCTTTAAAAAGTTGTGGTGATTTTTTTATTCTTATTTAATTTTTTGGCAATTTTTTCTTTCAAAAACTTTTGGTGATACTTTCTTTAAAAAGTTTTGGTGATTTGTTTTCTTTTAAAAAAAAATTGATGATAATTTTTATTTTCTTTCTTTCTTTTTGGCAGTGTGTGTGCCTTTCAAACTTGCATCAAGTTTGAAAGGCATGTTTTCTTTCAAAATCACTAAAATGACACCATTTACCAGCCAATAACTGTAAAAACAGAAATTATCATTGAATTTTCAAATTTCCGACAGTCCTCGGACACGTCATGTGTGACGACTGAGACTTTTTCCAACTCCAGGATTTCATCTTCAACTTTAACTTTCAAACATCAAAGGGTAAGTTTTAAAAATCTAATAAGTCATTTATGTCGGAGGGAGGGTCATGTGTTTTCCTCCAGCCACTCAGGGAGGGTCACACTGCAGACTTCTCTGATAAGTAAAGAACAGTCCCTAACAGAGAGGGCAACAACTGAACATTAAACCAAACATATATTTATATATATAATCTCCAGTTTCTACAGAGACGTGCTGCAGCCTGAGTGAAAAAAAAATCTATTGAACAACTGATTCAACAGAAAAATGTTGTTTTGAAACCACAGTTAATAAATGAATAAACAGATTTGTGTGATACGACAGGTGCATTGTGGGAAATGTAGGATCCAGAATTTTTTTAATAAAAGTCAAAACATCTTCACCTTTGGTGTTTTTAAACTGCTGTGGTATGAAGAGACTCAGTGTCTGTGCCGTCTGACAGACGTAAAGAAATCAACCCAAACAATTAGTGAACTGTAAACAAGATGTTTTTCTCTTAAAATAAGAACGAATTATAGATCCAATATAAATAAGAGAAAGTGTTTGAATGTTGCTTCGTGCACGAGGCTCAGTGAGGACGATGTTTTAAAAGAACCTGTGATTTTCTCACGTTCATTTATGATCTGATACATGTTTGGAAAAAATAAAAAAGGTTTTAGGACTTCAGAATAAAGGAAGACCTGACGTCACCAGCTTAAGATAATAATTATAAACTTTTCTTATGGTTTAACAGGATTAAAATCTTAATATCATAATATCATAATAATAGTCATAATATCTTTGACTTTTTCTGTCGTCACGATTTCATTCTTCTCCAGATTTTTTCCCTGACACAGAGAGGTGAAGAACATAAAGCACAGATATAAACTGTATCTGAAGGGAAGCTGTCAGGAATAGTTTGACTATAGAATATAAATATATTAAATACTTTAACAGTAACTGATCTACAAATTAAGACAAACTCAGAGTCTTTGAGTCCATGTCCTTGTTTATATAAAACTTTAGCAAAAGAAGTATTTACAGGTTGAGAGGCATTGGTACAAGTCAACAATCAAGTGCAAACTAACAGATGAAAACTGTCCGAGCCGACAAACAGATTTCACACAAACACAAACTTCCTGCCCAGACAGGAAGAGGAAGTTTAACACGTCCTGTGAGATTTCTGTCGGTCCTATTGGACGGTTCTTCACCTGCAGCGTCCAATGAGGAACAAACAGATCCTGCGGAGGATCCTTCAGACAGTCTGTCCACAGGGCTTCTGTTAAACTACCAGCAGGTGGCGCTCCAGACGGATCAAAGTGGATTTACGGATGTTGATTTCTGAAAATGAAAACTACTTGGAATTCATAAAGTCTAGCTCAAATTTAAAAAGCTCGTTTTTACTTATTTTTTTGTTTCACTTTGTTTATGGAGAAAAAAAATCTCTGTGCAACTTATAAAAAAAATAAAAAAAATTAACTCAAAGTTCAGCTGTGCTTCAAGGATTTTTTCAATCTTAATATTTAGTTTCAAATTTGGTGCAACAGCAAAAACAAAAAGTCACATTTTCACCAAACTAAACTTAATTTCTGATCAAAACAAAAAACAAACCCCACAACTCCAAACTGTGATTTTGTCGAACTCGTTATGGCGACAACATGATAAACATCTCTGATTAGCCGTCACAAAGAGCTGGAACAACCTGCAGAGTTTCCTCTTCCTCCTCTTTCACCACCACCCAAAAAATCAAACCCCACAGATCAACCTTTCATTCCCACATTAAATAAAAACAATTCATATATTAATATTTATATTTTTGGGTTCCCAAAAGACAAAAACTGTTTTTACAAAAACAGAAAACAACAAAATGATGTCTTTGTTTTCTTTTTGCCTTCGTTTCACTTCCAATGAAATCAAACTGTGATGAGAAGAAACAGAAAAACTATTTAAAGTTTTCTCTGCACTTTGGGAGGTTGTTAAATTTTTGTTTTTTGTCTCCATGTCGTTCGCAGGAGCTGAAGAACAACGAAGCTCCAACATTTCTCCGTCCTGAGATCAGTTTCCTACAGAAAGTCTGATTATCGATGAATCATTTTCTCTTTTTCATGCAGGAATTATTTGTCGTTGCTGAAAGAAAACACGACAATCTCAATTTTAATCCTGATTTCTTGAGAGTTGATAATGGTAAAGTTTAGTCCATCCAACAATACATTCATACTGATCAGGTCGCAGCAGGCCGAGCAAAGTGCTCCAGACGTCCCTCTCCTCAGCTCCTTCCTCCAGCTCCTCCTGGAGGACCCCGAGGTGTTCCCAGACCAGATGAGATCTATAATCCCTCCAGTGTGTTCTGGGTCTGCCCCGGGGCCTCCTACCAGCTGGACCAGGAGGATCCTGATCAGATGTTGAACCACCTCAACATGAAGGAGCAGCGGCTCTACTCCGAGCTCCCTCCAGATGTCTGACTCCTCCCCCTATCTCTAAGGCTGAGCCCAGACACCCTACAGAGGAAACTCATTTCAGACGCTTGTATCTGTGACCTCATTCTTTCAGTCACTACCCAGAGCTCATGACCATAGGTGAGGGTTGGGACGCAGATGGACCAGGAAATGGAAAGCTTTGCCTTCTGGCTCAGCTCCCTCTGAACCACAATGGTCTGGCCCATCGCCAACATCTCTGCGGTAACAAATCGCCGGTCCATCTCACGCTCCATTTCACCCTCACTTGTGAACAAGACCCAGAGAACTCTACGCCTGGGGCAGTAACTCTCTCCCAACACAGAGGGAACAATCCACCGTTCTCCATCAGAGATCCATGACCTCAGACTGAGACTCTCATCCCGCCTGCTTCACACTCGGCTACAAACCACCCCAGAACAAACATTATTTGTTTTTACCCAAAAGAAGGAGCATAGACCGAATATTAATGAGACCGCTGCACTCCTCTGTTTTTTCACTCAACTTCTCCGTCGTCTGTTTCCAACCTGCACAATGTGACACGCCACTGATGTCGTTATTATTCGCACTTCAGGTCGAGGAAAACCTGCAATTCTTTGGTTCCAGTTAGAAATCAACTTTTCAGGTTCTGAACCAGTTTACTTTTGGTCCAAACCCATGAACCACCCCACGCTCACACATGGTGTTCATAACAGCCAGTCCATCAGGTAGCAGTAACTCAGTCCATAGGGACTTTGGTTGGGAACCAGAAAGTCGTCAGTTCAAGTCCCTGTACGGACCACATATAGAGCATGGACTGGTAGCTGGTGAGTTCACCTCCTGGGCACTGCCGAGGTGCCCTTGAGCAAGGCAATGAAGCCCTAACTGCTTGGGCCGCCTGTCCAAGGCAGCCCCCTCACTCTGACATCTCTCTATATAATGTAAGCAAAAATTTAATTTTCCCTCGGAGATTAATAAAGTATATCTTCTTCTCTTTCTTTATGAGAAGCACAGAGGTCCAGTGACAAAGCACCGGTCAGGTTCATTTAGTCTTCCGCGTGTGTTCGTGCTTGAGATCCCACAGTAATGTTTTTATGGTCACTGAGAAACTAACGTCGTCCTCTCTGGTGTTCTGTTGTTGCCTGCAGACTCTGATCAGTTGTCAAAAAAAAGTCAATACAGCAAAGTATTGCAATTTAAACTAAAATAAAAAGTTCCTAAAGAGAAACTTCAGGGTTTTTTGTGTCGGTTTCGAATGTGGGTTTCAATAACTTTTCATATTTACTTAATATCTGAGCAAACAGTGAGTTAACGTCACTAAATAAACTTCAATATTAAAGAAATCATTTTGTTTGTGAGTCCCACAGAAAGTTAACAGACACTAGCTGCTTAAAACTGGACTGACTCACATCATCGAGAGGCCTGAAGCTGCAGCACGTCGATTAGTCAGAAAATAATCTGAAACTATTCTCTTTTCTCCAAACATAAATGTCGGACACTTTCTGGTTCCTGCTGCTCTGATCTTCTGCTTTTGGTTTTATTTCTCAGAAAACTGAATATTTGGGGCTTTCCGAAGGTGGGTCGATACAACAGGACATGTGAGGACGTCACCTCGGACCATCAACAACTGCAAATTTCATGATTTTCTGCTTTTTTATTGACGAAACTCTTCATCAATAAACTGAGAAAACACTCGAGGGTGAAGACAATAAGTCGGGGCCTGC
The DNA here is from genome assembly GCF_006386435.1 of Epinephelus moara. Lineage (NCBI taxonomy): Eukaryota > Metazoa > Chordata > Actinopteri > Perciformes > Serranidae > Epinephelus > Epinephelus moara. The sequence goes on along the minus strand of NC_065521.1, from coordinate 46,127,061 downwards.
GGGAGATCAGGTAATTATATATGTGCTGCCTTCAACTGAATGTTTAAGACTCGTGTCTCGGTGTCGACCTGGAGGATTCAGGCGGTTCGTCACTTTAACGTGTTGGATTATAACCAGACTCTGGGGCTCAGGTGTTCGTCACCTCCGGCAGCGACATGGAGACAAAAACAACTCAAACTTTCCTCCCAATGTCAATCAACAACGTAAACAACAGGAAGCAGCTCGACGGACGAACACGACTCGTCTCTGACCGACTAACTCGCCCGTCGTACCGACAGAAAAACATTCAGGACGCCTGCGCAGGACGTCTTCTTCAACAAGACGCCCGCGGAAGGACAAACATTACAGTCATTATGATTCATTCATTGTTAAAAAGCTGCTCGGCTCAGCGAGCACAGTCCCGTCACAGCTGCGGCTGATCTGAGGTCAGTGTCTCTGCGTGATGAGGCCGCCGCCCCTCCTGTGTGAAGACTTTAGAGTTCCAGCTGTTGTGTGTGAACCGACTGTACACGTCACACCGACATAATCCTATGGCTTCTGTACAGATGAGAAGGAAAGGCACCGAACACAAACGTCTCAACGTGGACGCCGACAGGAAGCCAAGTTTGACCTGTGACATGTTTTCACTGAGCAGCTCCACGCCAACAATAATCAATCATTATCAATTTAAAAAATAAAAACATTCTGTGTAAAAGATGATGTCATCAGCTGATAAAGAGCTGAAACTCTGTCAGATAAATCCAGCTAATGATATGTTTTGATTACATTATTGATACTGATTATTATAAAGATTATTTTTCTATCATTGATCCTATGAAATGTCAAAAACACCGTAAAGCCCACGTTTAGTCCAAAAGTGACTCTTCTAACGATTCGTTCGGTCTGATCGATCAGCTGAAATGGTTCACTGATGTCATCAATAATGATCAACACCAAATGAGAATAAACACATTGATCAATAATAACGATGTCATAATTCCACCTCGTAATCTCAAAAAAAAAAAAAAAAAAAAAAAGTGTGTAAAAAGCCACGAGACGCCACAGCTGTGTCACACAGCCACACCTCTGAATGTTTGGTGGCCTCTCGGTGCTAAACTGCCGTTAAACACACGACGTCACCATCTCACAGACTGTGGGTGTTGTAGCTGCTGCTGCTGCAGTGGGCCCGTCACACATCACATTAAATCCAAGAACGCTTGCTGTGATTGGCCGCCAGCAAAACCACACAAACTGTCTTTTGTTGTAGATTTGGGAAGCGAGAGGATCGATCATCGTTTGACGGGAGACGTTTTGATGCGGCCTGGTGCTGAGTTACTTATGACACCGAGCACTGACACAGACGCACTCTCACAGGTCAGCTGATCACTCTCTGAACTTTAACAATCTTTAAGGTTTTGAACTGATGCTAAAATCACAAATCTACAGTCACTGTGTCCTGTGACTATCAGGTGGCAAAATATCTTAGGGACTGTTCCTTATTTATGAGGGGGAGGGGGGGGGCGGTGTTTGGTTCAAAAAGGGCTTAGGGGCGGGGCATACAAATTTAAACGGCTGTATTTTGTAAATATTTTACCGCTGATTTTTAAAGAAAACATGCCGTCCAGATTTTGTCATCAGCCAGAAACTGTAAAAACAGAAATTATGGTTAGATATTCAAATTTCCGACGGTCCTTGGCCACATCATGTGTGACGGACGCTTCCATCTGAAAACAAACAAAAACAAAAAAAATAACCAAATCTGAACAAATTCGATCGACGTTTTAGAAATCTAATAACTCATTTATGGAGGAGGGTCATGGATTTCCCTCCCATCACTCAGGGAGGGTCAAGGAGAAATATTCAAGGTTCAAAGGTCAAAAAACAAACAAACAAAAAACCCTCACACCCCAGCCGCACCCGTCCTCCGATTAATAAAGAACAGTCCCTGAATTAATTCACTTAATATCCACAAAATGTGAATGAATTTCCCGAACAGTGCAGCTATGAAAGTTAAAAAGCCTTTTTTAATAACGGCTACATGATAAAACACGACATTTATCGACCGTTCTTTGGGGTCAAAAATGTTGGTTTTTGGTTGGACGTAGCTACTGTGACGTCACCCACTGGTTTGTTAACTCTCATTTTAAAGCCTCTGGTTCAGCATTACCATATTTGGGCGAGAGGGCGGAGCTGTGGATCTGATCTCGCTCCCGTACAATTATCACAAAGTGGGAAATTATCTCCAGAGACCAAAACTGTTTTTGTACCAGGCTGTAAACATGTTTATTTCTACACGTGAACATGGACGTCTGTGGGGACTGACTCACTGTTGGAGCCAGCCTCCAGTGGACATTAGAGGAACTGCAGGTTTGGGCTTCACGTTTCAGCCTCAGAGGATGAAGCTCAGTGTCGTCTCTGTTAAAGGCTTCTTAACTTGTCTCGACTTTTTGGGAAATTCTGTCTCCTTTTTTGTGGACATTAGTAGTTAATAGTTAGTACACAGGGTCGCAGTGCTCGGTGGTCTGCTGGAAACAGACTGAAGCTGTTTGGACTTCATGACGAGAGAGGAAGATGTTTGAGGATTTATTCTGTTTAAAATAACTCAGTGATTTATTACTGTAGCATTTATTATTATTGTTGTTGTTGTTGTTGTTGTTGTTGTCTTTGATTTGTTTCTTACATAAATATAGTTTGAAAGGGCCGACAGATCCAGGAAGATGCATTTATGAAGCTTTTATTGAACTCATCAGTATCAAACCTAATGCGCTTTTTTTGTTGATGTGTGATTGTATCTTTGAATCTTATTTACTCTCTCATTCTGTCTTTAATCTGTATTTTCTCATTTTATTGTGTAAAGCACTTTGAGTTGCACTCGCTGTATGAACTGAGCTATACAAATAAAGTTATTATTATTTTTCATGTGTATGACACTAAAGTAAAACTTGGAACTCAGAGGATGAAATGATTTCTGAAGCTGAAAAACAGGAACTCCATAAATATAAATCAATATAATATAAATCACTCCTGTTATGACACAAAAAACTGTGAAATCTTTTAACGTCCTACATTAAATAGTAAATTTGATTGTTCCAGCAACAAAGAAATCATTTAAGTTATTTAAGAATCTTAAACGTGTCAGTTTTTTTATGTCTCAATAAACTGAGTAATTAAGTTTTGGACTGTTGGTCAGACAAAACAAAACATTTGAAAACGTCACTTTGGACTCTGAGATATTTTTTACAGTTCTGTGACTTTTTAAATTATTTATTTATCAAAAATAATAAAGATGATTGATAATGAAAATAATAATTAATTACAGTCTTTATACAAAGGTGATAAATATGTGATGCAGCCAGGCGCAGAAACATTTCAGTGAGCTGATGAACCCGCCGACGGCTGCACAGTGAAAACATTCATCTGATCAGTATCTGATCGATCTGCAGATTCTCCTCCAGCAACAATAATCAATATATGATCAATAATCAATAAGGCTTTTCCTCTTTTCACTCAGTTAGTAAAGTTAAGAGTTTTAAGGCAGAGAGGGCGAGACAGGAAACAGACAGACAGACAGGTGGTCAGGGCTCTTCCTCCTCTTTCCTCCTCCTCCTCCTCCTGTTGTGCTTTGAGCAGTTAGTCTGTGAAGTGGACGGCAGGAGGAGGAGACGCGACGCCTCCCTGAGCTCTGAGGTGGAGGAGAGAGGAGAGGTTAGTGTTCAGGTGGAGAAGCAGAGTTAAAACCAGACGTTAGGAGCCCTGCTCTCCTTCATCACCTCCTCCTCCTTCTCAAGTCAGAAGGAGCCAGTTCCGAGTTAGAGCAGAGGAGCAGGAAAGAAGTAAAGTCAGTCTGGGCGCTCCTCTTTTCATAACAGGAGGAAGAAAAGGGAGGTGAGGAGGTCCTCTTGTGAGGTGAAAAGCCTGTGATGGAGAGCAGAGACAGGAAAGAAAAAACAGGAGGGAAATAAAAAGTCTTCTCCTCCTTTTCGTCTTCAGAGTCTTCAGCTGAGCTCAGAGACTGAGCCAGGATGAGGTGAGGAGGTGACAGAGGGGCATAGAGGAGGTCTGCAGGAGGTCAGGGGGTCCATACAAGACTGGGAGAAGGTAAGCAGGTGATCGGGAGAAGGTCAAGAGGAGATCCTGTCCTCCTTTGGTCAGAAAAGCAGGAGGTGAAGAGGAGGCCAGAGGGAGGAGAGGAGGTCAGGAGAGGGTGAGACGGTCACAAAATCAGTGAGGAAGTGAAGAGGAGGTCAGAGGAGGGTCAGGATGTCCTGAAGTCCAGAGGAGGTCAGGAAGTTAGGAGAGGGTCAGGTGAAGTTTGAGGGGAGGACGAGAGGAGCTCAGGAAGGAGGAGGTGCAGAGGAGGTGAGCAGGGGGTCAGGAGCTCAGGAGGAGGTTGGGAGAAAAGTTAGGAGGTGGTGATGATGTCAGAAGGAAACTGTGAGCTCAGGGGGAGGTTTGGACAAAAGAAGCAGGAGGTCAGAGGGTCAGGAGGAGCGAGGAGGAGCTGAGGAAGAGCTGAGGAGGAGCTGAGGAGGAGGTGGAGTCAGGAAACCATCAGAGAGCGAGGGGGAGGAGACGCCACAGAGAGACAGAGACAGAGATAGAGAGGGGGAGGAGTCACTTCACCAGCACTGACTTTGGCAGAAACTCCTCCATTTCCATCTCGGCGCCTCCATTCGTTCTCGGTGACGCAGAAGACGCCGAGGAAGACGAGGAGGAGCTCGGGGACGAAGATCCGCCGGACGCTTTGGGGAGGCTGTACATGTAGACGGCGCCTATGACGAGCCCCGCCCCCGCCGTGAAGAGCAGGTCCACGTGGAAGCCGAACAGGTAGACGGACAGCACCGTGGAGACGATGATGGAGAAGGAGGTGGCGAAGCCCTTCAGGATGTTGTCGGCGTACTTCACCACCACGGCCACCAGCAGCCCGCCGAACGCCTGGTTGAAGATCACGCACCACACCATGCCGGTGTAGCCGAACAGGAAGCCATGCTCGGCGATGGCGGCGCCGTCATTCCACCACAGTCCCAACATGCCGAGCGCCATGCCGAAGATCCCCAGCTGCACGTTCCTCATCCAGACGGACGCTGAGCTCCCCTTCAGGATCTTCTCAAAGTAAACACCGGCGAACCCTGACGACAGGCAGCTGATCACCACGGCAACCAAACCAACCGTGTAGTTCTGGTTGGAGCTGCCCGACACCGACGCCTCCTTCTTCCCCTCCTGCTGCACCTGAGAGGATCAATAACATCTATCAGATCGTTCAGATAACTTTTCATAGTGAAAAAAAAACATGACGTTTAAAACTAAAAATAAAACTCTGAAAACTGTGAAGAGACGTTTTTAAGTTTTCATCAACCAATAAAATCTGATCAATAATTTCATTGGTGAATAAACTAGGTTTTGTTTTAAACCAATGAGCTGCAGAATGAAGACGAGGAAGAAATGCTCAGATCCTTCACATCACCTAAAGACTCGTTTCCACCAAACCCTTTCAGTCCAGTCCCTTTGGAACCAGCAGTGACCCTTCAGACATGGTACCTAGACCCTCGGTCTGTTTAGAGTTTCTACTGCACCCACATTTTCACAACAAAATAGAACAGGCTGCAGTGAGAGTCTCTCTCCATGGGATATTTAAAAATAGCAGCTTTGTGCATTTAGTCCTTCTCAGGCAAGCTCAGGGGTTTAGTGTTGCTGTAGCCCACAGGAAGTGAGGATTAGAATATATGACCTTCACATAATCCGCTCCAAATTAATCTATATTTTTAAAGTCATTACTAAAAGTGTGTGTCATATAAAAACTAAAGTGATGGTCAAAGTTGTCACAGTGAAATTTAAGGTGTGCTGATGGATTCACGTCATCAACTCATGCATTGAGTAACATTACAAGTTAACGTTCCACCTTAAAAGTTGCCGGCAGTCGGCCCAGTGAATGAAGTTATTTTTTTCTCTTTCATTTTATAGTTGTAGTTTACTGATGTATGAACAGAGGTTACATAAAACCAGAGTGACCGTCCTCTACTGACCAATCAGACTGCAGGGTTTCCAGCTCCACCTTTTAGTACCAGATCTGTGTGCTAGGTACCCCAACAGAGGGGGGACCAAACATGGGGACGCTAAGGAACGCTTCTGTTGGTACCATCCACAACTTTTACTGTGGAGACAGAAACAATGAACTGAACTGCTCGGTGGAAACGGGACTTAAAAGTACTGATACCACAGAGTAGAAATTCTCTGCTACAAGTTACAGTCCTGCATTCAAAATGTAACTTAAGTAAAAGTACAAAAATAATGGCATTAAAACATATTTAACTCTCTGATAACAGACCTGATCCTGTTTAAAATCAATCTTAAATAAAAAAGTATGAAAGCTAGAGCGTTCATTCTTTTTGCAGCAGAAAGTTGAGTCTTCTGACTTTTGCACCATCACGTTGTCCGCTTGTGATGATGTCATGACGTTAAGCTACAGGCGGCAGTGAAACGTGCGGTGGCGCCAGAGGAGCAGAGACGCAGGTTGATAGGAACGTCTGATGAGCTATTGGGTTGTACAGATTTTAGGAATATGAAGCATTTGAAAATCCTCAAAGAAATGACATCACAATAAGCAAAATACCAACAGAGGCAGCGGCGGACTCGTCATGCAGAACGGCTCATTTCAGAATAATTATACAGGACACTGCCTGATGAAGTGTCCTATATCAGAAATTAATAAACACCTTGCAGCCAATCGGAACTGTGCTTTCATCCAGACCATAGTTTATATTAACATTATTAATTATTGATGCATTAATGTGTCGATCAGTTTAGATGGAGCTCATTTTAATGACTTTATATCCAGCTGACTCATCTATAATGATACATCACCATTTATCAGTAATCTGCATCTGTAAAGTGAGAGAAGCTGTGAGGTAAACAGTGGTGACAGGTGAGCTGCAGGTGAGCGGACGTACCTGTACGATGGCGACTCCAGCGAACAGCAGCAGCAGAGAAACCCACTGAACTCTGGACAGAGACTTCCTCAGCATCAACACACTGAACAGAGCTGTGGTGAGGATCTTCAGCTGGTACGTCACCTGAGAGGAAACACACACACACTCCACACTTAAGGCCCGATATACACCATCTACAGCTCGTTATGGTCAGTGAGGGCGTGTCCAACTCCACTGTAAAATTCACCTTAAACTCCTCCCCATGTCCTCAGACAAGAAGTAAACTGAGAGCTGTTGTTCCACCTTTAGTACATGTACAGACGTGGTCTCATTTGAAAGGTCACACTCAAAAGTTTTTTACCCAACAGTCAGAGTCACTGTCCTTTTTAGATAGGAATTGTGCAAGTTTGCAGGAAAGCCCAATCAGTCTTTTTTCAGCATTGGCAGACACACAGAGGCGGAATGGCGAGTTGATCCAAGAGGGAAACACAAACCTGACAGACACTGTAAAGATGAGCAACTGGGGAGACAAGGAATTGCGCGCCCTCCTTGTCCTCGCAAACGAAGAGGCCATTAACCGTCAGATGACGGGGACGGTGAAGAACGGGCCGACTTACGAGAGAATCACCGAAGGACTGACCAGCCGCGGCTTCCCTCCCACGTCACTGTTTACGTCACACGCTGAGCTACACGTTTTGTTACTTGCTCACGCCCCCCATTGCCCCGAAAAAGGCACATTCTGTATAAACAAAAGTAGGTAGGCGGCATTTTGCTGCACTCCCTGATTTTGTTTTTATACTGCCAATGCTGAAAAAAGACTGATTGGGCTTTCCTGCAAATTTGCACAACTCCTGTTTAAAAAGGGCTACTGTCACTGAGATAAAGAAGTTTCAACACACTGAAATATTTTTTTTTGTTATCTTCAGCTGAATCTTTTCTTGAACAAAGCTGCTGCTGATGAAGAACTGGGAGAACTGGGAGGTGTCAGCTGGAAAACACAATGTGCCTCCACTGTAGTTATATTCAAGGCAAAACTAAAAACTCATATGTATTCCCTGGCATTTGATTGTCCTTAACTGGTCCTTGTTGCACTACATTATGCTGATTTCTTTGATTAATTGATATCTGATGTTGACTCACATGTTCTTTACAGCACTTTGGTCAGCTCTGGTTGTTTTTAAATGTGCTTTATAAATAAACGTGATTTGATTTGACCATATCATGAAGCCTCAAACTCAAAGTAGAAAACAACATCACAGAGAATAAACATGTTGCACAGGTTTTTCTGAGGTTAAAAGAATGAACTGAATGATTCTGAGTGAAAAACTGATCGACACAGACAGAGATGTGTCTTCAGGAGCTCACTGTGTATAAAACACTTGTAGAAAACATAAACTGATCAGAGACGACAGAGGAGTCGTTAGTTTATCATGTCTGTACATGTGTAACAGTCTGTGGGACAGTAAGGGGTTAAAATCTGCTGTGGAGCTTCAGAGTGTAACATGAATTGAACCAATCAGGGTATCTTGCTTTTTACAAGGTGGTTCCATCCAATCGGAGCAGAGTGCAGCAGTGATGTCACTGCAGTAAATATTAACACTAAAAACTGTCGTTAGAAAGTCGACAGAGAAAACAGAACTAAACTTTTAGCGTCTGATATAATCAGTGCAGTAACACTGCTCCTCTCTGATCTCTGCTACGTTCATATTTTCCTCATTAATGACAGATTATTTCACCCACCTACATCCCATCAACACGTCCCTGTGTGTGTAACAAGCAGAGTGTACGCACACTGTGATCCCGCCTGTGTCGGCTTATCTTACTGCCTGAATAATGCGGCCATTAAATAGCAGGAAAATGCCACAGCCACACCTCATTTTAACACCTACACACCCATGTGCACACGGATAGGCACAAGTACACTTGCTACTCACACAACATGGCTGCTGGCCATGAAAATAAAAACTGCGTCAGTCTGAAACAATGACAGCTGCCCTGCTTGGCACCTAAAGACTCAGTTTATCTTTCAATCACAGAAATCAGCTGATATATTCTTTATGTTTCTTCATGTTCAGCCCAACATGAATGAATCTCCTAACAGGGGCCGTGTGAGCCTCATGACCGTCAGCCAGTCAAATCCTGTGACCTTCATTTCTGTTCAGAGTACCGGCCATGTTTGATTTGAGACCCCGTCAGAATCTGCACACTGTGAAGTAGGTACACAGTGTGTGCAGTGTACTGATGGAAGTTATAGTTCCCAACCAAGTCACTATTTCCTCCTGTTTGTTTTATAAAAACTACAGTCATCAGCTGTTTGATGACATCACTGATCGAACTGCACCAATGGGCTCAGAGCTGAGAGTCAGACAGAACTGAGAGACAGGCTAACATGTCGTTATGGACGATATGAAGTCTGACCTGGAAGGTGGCAGCTGGCAGGTTGGAGATGGCCACGTACTGCAGGTTGTTCTGCAGAGTGTAGATGAGTGACGGGACGGCTAGTTTCAGAGTGTCTTTGTACTGGAACAAGATGGAGTCCACCAGGAACAACACCGTCTCCTTCACATTGACTGTAGAGACAGAGAGACAGAGACAGAGACAGAGAGACAGGGTGTTACTGTTTGTTCTCAGTCAGAGTCAAGTTGGGATTAATTAAAATATCCATCTTTTACACTTTTAACACCTAAAGCACATCACACACACACTCATTACTGTGTGTGTGTGTGTGTGTGTGTGTGTGTGTGTGTGCGATCCGCTTACATCTCTTCTGCAGCAGGATGATAAGCAGACACGTCAGGACCTTCAGGACCTCCGCCATGACGACGGCTGACGTTGCGAAGAAGCGGTCGCCCGGCAACGTGCGGACGTAGCGGATGCTGAGGATGAGCGATGCATTCTGGACGACCAGCACCGCCAGACTGATGTACTTCAACTTCCTGTTTGCTGCAGAGAAACACCAAAACAGACAGCATCAAGTGAAAGGTAAAGCAAAGTCGCTCTGTGGTGAAAATAACCACGTTTAATGAACGCACAGTGACGGCGTTCAGTCTGTTCATGAACAGAAGCACGTCAGAAAAGAGGCAGCAGCTTCTCCTGAAACTGATTTTGTTAAATGATTTTATACAACAGTCAGTTCCCACCGAGTAATCTGATTGGATGAGAGGCATCCCGTGAGTGCTGATATAGAGTATAACATCACTGGGACATGTAACAGTAAAATCACTCTGCTCACAGGTGTTATAAATATAAATACAGCTGTTAATTAACCAGCTGTCACACTCGCTGCACTGACACAAACTGACACTATAGCGTTACACCAAGAAGATGGATATTTTCCCCAAAAATTACATTTGAATTAAATTGTGAGTGGTCGTCAGGAGAGGACGAGGAAAAGGAAAGCCAGGACTCTTCAGTGCAGACCTCCAGGTGTGTTTGAATCCGGCCGTGACGATATACAGGTCACCATCACGACCTCGAGTGTGATGCTGCTATCATAACCCTGTGATACTGTGATATTCTCTGAGGTGGTTATCTCGTTGCAACCCTGCAGTCAAAGTTGACTTACTTTAACTTACACTAAAGACACACTTTAGGAGAATAAAATCACAATATCACAAGATTAAACACATAAATAAACCAGTCTAAACACTGATTATGACTTCTGTTTCTCAAAATCTTTCCAAACACCCACGGTCTCCTCACAGAGCATAAAATAACGTATAGAGCAGGAGACGTGGACTGGGCCGACACATATACATAGTTGCTGGGATAAAACCAGTAATACTGTTAAAGACACGTAGGTGAGTGTGTGGAGGGTTCAGTCAGTGGTAGGGTGCATCTGAGGGTTTGAACAGGTGAGTGTACCTGAGGATACAGAGTCTGGGAGCAGTGCAGCTCAAAGACCTGACACCCGTGATGCTGAGGTGAGAGGTGGTCAGAGGACCAGCAGAGGAAGAGATATAATAATAATAATAATAATAATAACAATAATAACAATAATAATAATAATACATTTCATTCATAGCTGCCTTTAAACACGACCCTGATCCTTCTCATAGGGAAACACAGACTGAAACATGCTGACTTTAACTTTAACTACATTTGACTGACGATACCGTCACTGAGGCTTTAAATGCTGGACTTTAACTTGTAGTGGAGTGATGTTAGTACTGTTACTGCAGTAAAGTATCTGAATACTTCTTCTTCACCTCTTCAGCCTCTCTCTGCCCCACTGAGTGGTTAATAACTCAGAAACATCCTGCAGCTCCTCAACACAACAGAATGAATGCGGACAAACCTGAAGACACATTCACACCACCAGAGCCTCAGGGTTACCTGCAGCAGCCGTACAGGTGTGACCAGCCAACACACTGTGTGTGTGTGTGTGTGTGTGTGTGTGTGTGTGTGTGTGTGTGTGATTTGACCACACCAACCCCACCTGAACCAAACCTCCACGTCACCAGCTGCCAGCTCTGTGACAGTGCACCACTCACACACACCTGGTGTGTTCACCTGTAATAAAGCTGTGTAAACAGTGGAGTTAGCCTAGCCTGGTGCGTTAGCCTCCCCCTCTGCTAACATGCTAACACTTCATTTCAGTTTAAATTAAAATACCGACATTATCTTTACTTGTTAAACACGTGGAGTGATGTTTAATAATTAGTTAGTCGATATGCTAGTTAACTTTTCTGGTTAACTTTCCAGAATAATGACCGTCACCATTCAGTCAGCTAAGTTTGGGTAGTTAGCTGCTAGTTAGCTAACCGTTAGCGCCCTGTGTGTTCCCACGGAGCTTCACACTCACACAATCTGTGTTAGTTTGTTTAAATTCATCGACAGATAATTAATAATTATTATAAAACTATCAACACACCAGTGCTCCCATCATGCAGGTACCAGGTGACCCCAGTTTCAGAGCCGTGCGGGCCGTGTGAAGTTAACCCATCCCCCGGTCCTCCCTCCCCGGACTGATCCGCTCACCTTCGCTCTGACCCCGGCTCGCTGCCCTCTCCTCCGCCGCCTGGATGTGCTTTCCTCCGGCCATGCTGCGCTCCCTCTGCCCGCCGTCTGGACCGAGCCTTCACCCCGCTACTGCTCGGCTAACACTCCGCTAGCCTCCCAGCTAGCTCCCCCGGCTCACAGTTTGAGACCCAGCCGGAGATCCGGATCGTTGTCCGTGTTGAGGCGGGAGACAGCCGCGGCTGTCAGACGGATATGAAGCCGGAGCTGAGGTTAGAGGAGCCCGGGGAGCACGAACCTGCAGCACCGTGATGAAAACACAGAGTGGAGGAGCTGAGGTGTCCAGGAAGTGAAGAACTACAGCTGCAGAGATAGGACTGAATAACAGGAGGGATCACTCTGAGGAGGAAAACCTGACCTAACTGAAATGCTTCCAGCACAGAAATCAAACAGAAGGCTCAAGTGTGAAGTGTCAGTGAGAAAACAGTCAGAGTGAGACCTCTGACTGCTCCTCCTCCTCTCTGCTCCTCCTGACAACAATCACTTCCTTGTTCTCCTGCAGGTTAAAATGAAGGAATCCCATTGGCTGCTGCGGGAACACCTCACCTGTCAGATGCTGTGGATGTTCAGCGCCACCTGCTGGTGTCAAATATGAAGGACAGTTTCAGAGGCAGCTCAACATGCTGGGATCAGTTTATAAAGTTTAACTCACTTTGAATTGTTTTCACACCTACATGATTTAAATTCATTTATTTTAGGACGCTAAATTAATGTGACGTAATTCAACACGTCTGCTTCATGATAAACATCACCAGAGAAGAAATGTTGATATTTTGCAGGTTTGTGACGTCTTGAGATTTTAATCTGAAAATATTGCTGTTTTTAAAGACTCAGAATTTTCACACTGATGTTAAAACAATGTACATATGTTTACTATAAATGTGTAAATATATTTATACATGTGTTCAATATAAAGCTGCTGTTTAAAGTTGTTCTCCTGCTCATTCTTGTTTTAAACACTATGAATTGTGGGTAATGCAGTGTCAGAGAGAAAACACAACACGACATGATGAAGTGACAAAAACTGTTTTATTCAAACATTGGATCTTTTTTTCTTCTTTTGATCCATAAATTCATATTTAATATAAATAAACAGCAACAAGTGACCAATGAGCCACTTTGATCATAAAACCAGACGATAATACACAAGTATTTACAGTGACGTCACATCTGAACATCAACGCCGTCACTGGTTTTCATCTGAAACGGAATCAAAAATAAAAATAAAATATCTTTGTCCTTACGTTAAATTAAAGTTCTGACTTTAACGTCAAACTAACTTCCTGTGTTTTAGTTTAATTTGACCTCAGAGCTGAAACATCTGAGCTGCTGCTGCTCCAGCGTCACTGAACACACTCAAACATTTTTTGACAGGTGTGTCACTGTGGGGATGTGTGCTGTTACAGGTCTGTGGAGTTGACTCTATGGAGGAATAAAGATCAGTGTCAGGTGATAACATGAAGTTTCTTTTATTTGTTCTGTGTAAAAACTCAAAGGCGATCAGCTGATGTTCATCCCTTCATACACACCAGCTGGTTTCTACTCTGTGACCTGGATCATCTGTGACGGAGGTAACAACTAAAGAGTGTCTGCAGTTTGTTCAGTGTTCTCTGATGCAGAAAAAAAGGTCTATATCTTCAATACAAAACATAAATACTAAATAAATACCTCAACAGGAAGTGTTTCTGCTGCGCTCACCAACAGATAAATTATAACTTAAAAAAGTAATCAGCTGACTGCAGTGTGACGAGGAAACAAAAATCTAAATAAATATAGTTTGTGACGGATCACAGCAAAGTTTCCTCCACGTTTCAGCCCATTAACTCTTCGATGAGCAAACTGAACACTTTGACCTTCATCATGATTTCACAGGAAGTGAGGTCAACAGATTAAAACATGAAGGAAACTCTGAACTGCTCCTTTAAAATCCAGTGTGAGGTTTTAGTTTGTGTCGCCGCCCTGCTGGCCAAGAGTGGAACAGTCTCAGATCAGCCACAGTCCTGTCAGAGATGTCCACCATCAGAGAGACGTCCACCATCAGAGAAACGTCCACCATCAGAGAGACGTACAGAGAAGACGACATGTTTACTCAGGGTCTGTGTTTATTCACCCAGGGGCCCGTGGACTCAGGGTCCTGTCCGTCCCTGTATGTTCAGGTTGTGCAGTCACAGAGACTGGCTGGGCAGAGAGCTGCAGTCCTCCTGCAGGTCTCCTCTCTCCTCCTCCTCCTCTTCCTCCCTGTCTCCTCCCTCCATCCAGGCGTGAGACAGGATCTCCTCCAGAGTTGGACGCTCCTCTGGACGGTAGGACAGGCACCAGCGAATCAGAGACTGGCATTCTGTAAAAGGTGACGTGAGACTGATTAAATGTGACAGCAGGACGGAACAGGGTGAAGACACGCGTCTCATCTGCATAGAGGACAGAGTGGTGGGCGGAGCTTCTGCTCACCTTTAGAGACCCTTCTGGTGAAAATGGGCGTGGCCCTGACGATCTCCTGGTCGCGTTCGAACGGGATGTCGCCGCACACCATGTCAAAGAGCAGGACGCCCAGAGACCAGACGGTGAGAGGGACGGCATCATAGGACTGAGACAGGATCCACTCAGGAGGACTGTAGACTCGAGTACCTGAGGAGGAGGAGGAGGAGGAGGAGGAGGAGGAGGAGGAGGAGGAGGAGTCAGTACAGTCTGCAGCTGCTACGATCAATAATTTTTCAATTATTACACTAGAACATTATCAGAACATAGTTTTAATCTTCTGTCTCTTTACCTTCGAACTCGCTGTACGGCGTCTCTTTAAGCGGAGCTCCTGACCCGAAGTCGATAATCTTGACGTCCAGCGTCCTCGTGTCGACCACGATGTTCTCGTCCTTGATGTCTCGATGCACGACGCCGTGGGCGTGAAGGAACCGCAGCGCCTCCACAATCTGACGGAAGAACCTGACGGGAACAAAAACACAGAGAGCTTTAACACCACAGAACAGACGAGATCACAAATAAGAATTATGAGTCCTTGTCAGACAGGATAGAGTCAGCACCTGAGGGCGAGGCGTTCGGGCAGCGCTCCTCTCTCTGTGATGAAGTCAAACAGGTCCTGACACTGAGGCGGTCGCTCCAGAACCAGCAGGAAGCCCCGCCCCTCCACCTCGAACCAGTCCAGCATGCGGATGGCGCCCCCGTGACCTCCGACGTCTGACAGCCTCTGCAGCAGAGCGATCTCCATGGGAACAGGGCCGACCTCGCCGGGCTGAGGGAGGAGAGAACGATGAACATGAGCCGCCACACTAACACACACGTCTGTCTTTGTTTGAGCCAAAAGTCCAAAACACACAAATATATTTGTTTATTTCCATAAAGGAGAAAAACACCTGAATATTTTGTTCTTTTAAGGAAGTTTGATTTCTTACTGATCCGAACATAAATAACAAAAACACAGAAACTAACAAATTAAAGTTCATAAAAACTTTTTATGATAAAATAATAATAATATTAATGTCTGCTGTGATAAATACGTCAGATACTTTTAATAACTCAGTCAGGTAAAGTTCACATAAACAAAACTTCATCTTAAAAATAACACCTGATACACGTAAAAAAAAATCCCCGCCTGTTATTATGAGTCATGCAGTTATTTTTTATTCGTCACAGTTTCACACAGAAGCTCCAGTTTAGTGTCTCTGGGTGTTTTTTTGCCCTGATCTGCGCCTGCAGGTGTGTTCAGGTGTTTTTACTGTGGTGGGGGGAGTTCCCAGTTTAAGTTGTGATGAATTAGAAATGAGTTTGTCACTGAGGGGAAATCCTGCGGCGTCATTTACTGAACCATGACCTCATAGGTTTCCGTGGGAACTGAGGGGCCGGCCCCCACCTACGGCTGTGATTCACCTGTCTGACCAGCAGAGGGCAGAGCTGCCCTGAGGTCTGTGTCTCTGCTGAGTCTCAACGCAGTTTAATTAAAAAGATAAACAAAGGTTTAACTTTATGTGCAGCTGAAACTGTCAGCTGATCACTGAGTCACAGGCTGAGACATGTTTTAAAGCTAAATTCAAACCTCAGTGTGTCAGACTCAGTTTAATGTCACAGTAAACGGAATTTATTTGGGTTTTGGACTCTGACAAACTGTTTCCAGACACTTCAGACTGAACCAATGATAAAAATAATAGTTGTGTCACTCACCAGTCTGGCCCACTGCTGAACTCTGTCACTGGAAATCTGTTTGATGGCAACCTGGAGGGACAAAAAGGAGGAACAACCTGTTTACATTTACAGCAGCAGTAACTGCAGAACAGTGACATCATTTCCTCCTCTTGTTATGCAAGATTAAAGTTCACCTGAAGAATAAACAACAACTAATAACTTTCAAAAACAAACTGCTTCACAGGATTAAAATAGAATTTAAAAATAAATATGGAACTGAAATAAAACAAAGACTGGAGACAGGTGCAGGAGTAAAGGTGTGAGTGAGGCGCAGTCTGACCTGCAGTCCATCTGAGAGCCTCTGGCCTGAAAACACTGAACCAAAACCACCGCTGCCGAGCAGAGGACCACAGCGATACTGACTGCAGAACGGTTCCTTCACTGAAGACGAGAGAGAACACAACATCAGTCAGCTGTCAACATCTTATACACACATGATTATATGGAAGTTAACCTGCACAAAGACGGCAGGTTGAAACCATCAGACACGTCCTGGCCTTGCGTTACACTGATGCTTATCTGTCGTCTGTCTCTGTGGTCATCAGCGGCTCATTTTTAATAAAGTATATAAAAATTTCACCCTCACACTGACAAGAAGGAAATATTTAAGAAATAAATCTGTTAAAAACGTGCTGAGAAACTTTAACATCACTGCTCGTGTTTCTACAGCGTCTCCAGCTCATCCTCAGTGTGATGACTTCCTGTTAGTCATCGCAGTAAACTTAATATTTTTGGATTTCAGACTGTTGTTTATCATGTGACCTTTGACTCTGACAAACTGTGACAGACATATTTCACCACTGACTCACAACCTGTGACACCAGTTTGTTTACAGACTGATGTTTATCTCACATAAACAAAAATAAAATTAAAGAATAAAGTCTGAAAACAGAAACTAAAGTTGACAAAGGAAAAGTTTGAATTAGATGAAATAATGTTTGCACACGTCACTGAGGAGGATTATCAGTGTAAACATTTACACTGTTTGTTTGTTTGTTTGTTGTGGTGACTGTTGGCGCCCTGCTGCTGAGTGACAAGAAAAACGAGTTTCAAGCAAACAAAAGAAACTGATTATACTGAAAGATAAACTTTAATTCAGCTGCTGCAAAGTTTTTTTATTTCTCAGTTTCATCCCAGGAGTTAAACGTTTCTCAGTTTGATTTTAAAGCATTTTAAAAGTTTCATTTATAACGTTTGATTTTAAACAGGTGAGACGTTTAAGTGTTAAAATAAAGTCCAGTAACAATGGGAACCGTTTCATCTGAGCCGAACCGACAGTTGTTTGTTTTAACGATAATCTGGACTTTTAGAAGTCGTTATATTTTGAATGTAGTCTGGCTGAAGCCTAAACACAGACAGTAGCAGCTGAAGTAAAACACATGGTGAACATTAACTCTGATAAAGTCACGTTATCTCCGTTAACCTGCTTCGTTTCATATTAAACGTATTTTTATTTTAATGTAGTGTTTCTTACCGTTCTTCCCTCTGACCTCCTCCACTTCAAACTCTGCGACTCTTTTCTCAAACATTTTGTGAATACTTTCAGTTGCAGCTGATAAAATCCATCGTGTCGTCGGTTAAATTCCTTTGTGGTCGATTTTAAAACTTGTTATTCCGCTTTGAACCGACCGACGCCTCCGTCTGTTTCCCGCTTTAAGCTTTTAATCCAACTTCAGCGAAGAAAACTACAATTAAAGTTAATTTCTGCAGCTGAAACTGATCAAACGTTAAAATAATCTCCTAAACTTCTCTGAGTAATGTCCTTTGACTCATCTGACCGCCTTCTGCTTTACGTTACTGTTTTGTTCCGTATTTATACCCCCCTCGCGCCTGACTCTGTCCAATCAGCGCTCAGACGTGTGCTCAATGTTTTGAACCGGCCCGCCAATCACATTCAAGCTACGATTCCTACGTCACGTCATGAATATTTAAATCCCGCGAGAGGAATTCGTAGAATTCAGAGCGGCGGGCGGAGGAAGCGCGCGCTGATGGTGATGAGGATGATGACGGGAAACAGGAGGACTGTTTCCCCAAAACACACACACACACACACACACACACACACACACACACACACACACACACACACAGCGAGCTGTATCGAAATAAACCAACGGTTTTGTTTCTCTCTGTGTCGCGCACTTTCTTCTCACTCACGCACGCGCGTACAGAAAGTGAGCTCGAGGCCTCGGTTCAAACTGTCACGGGTCTAAATGAGCTCAGTTTCCTGTTCCTGTCAAAATAAATGTGTCACTGCAACAGTTTACAAGAAAGTCCAAAATAAGACACCACAGAGGAAGAACTCTTCTTCTCCTTCTCCTCTGACAGTGCTGATGACACTGAGAATACATAGTTTAATCTATAATATTACATCATCATTAGTTTATGTTGTAATAATAATCTGTAAAGTTTCTGATGTGAAGTCAAGTTACACAACATCTGTAAATCTTTCTTAAATCCATATTTAATATATTCCAGTCCAGACTGATTTAATATTCAAACTGATAAACTTTATTGTTCTCTGTAAATCTGCACTCACTCTGCAGCAGGTTGTAATGAAGTCGTGACAGGAGCCTGTTTCCTGTCACTGTGTGACATCATCACCTCAGTCAGTGTTTGGGAACTGAGGACACAAACTGTTGAAGTTTATCTGACTTCAGTGTCTCAACACTCCCATGATGCACCTCTCCGGGGTCGACGCTTCATCATGCTCCACACATGTTCAGTGGGAGACAGGTGTGGACTGCAGGCAGGTCAGTCTGGTACCTGCACTCTGTCACTACGGAGACACGCTGTTGGAACACGTCACAATGTGTCTCATTGTCTC
>NC_065521.1:46101416-46107730 GCF_006386435.1 Epinephelus moara | reverse complement strand
CTGGTGCAGAGGGCCCTGGGTTCCTCCTGGTGCAGAGGGCCCTGGGTTCCTCCTGGTGCAGTGGGCCCTGGGTTCCTCCTGGCGCAGAGGGCCCTGAGTTCCTCCTGTGAGACATTATGTATCCGTACACACACTGAGTCACATGATGAGTTGATGTGATAAAATTCACACACGTTGGATCAGCCTGTGATTTACATGTTTGACTTTCAGTGTGATTTTGAATCCAGCCCTCAGTGTGTCGATGGTTTTGGTTTCCACTGACTGTTGTCATGCTGTTTTTAAAATAATATTTTTAAATGAATAATTGGAAACCTGACACATTTTTGGAACTGCATCGCTCTGTGATTTCAGCATCTGTGAATAAAAACAAATCTTTGCAAAAAAAAAGAAAATTCACCCTCATCACACAGATGTTGCAGCGTAGTAGATGATCGCAGGTTTACGATGCAAATGTTCTGATGTTAAATTTTTGTCTCTGTGACCTTCAAACGACCCGTGTGTGCCAACCTGCCCCGCTCTCCCCAAACTGTGGTCACTCTCCTGTGTACCAGCACTGTGATGTCGGGTCAACTCTGAGTTTAAATGTTGATTTATAAAAGTAAAGAAAAACTTCCAGCTTTTGAAATCTAAGACTAAACTGATAAATATACAAAACATAAACAGATGTTTGTTTGTTGTGTCTCAGTAACACAAGTCAACCTTCTGTATGTGTGGAGCATTAACATGACAGCAGCACTGACTCTGAGGATCTATGTGTTTCTGTAACACACACACAACACGTCACGTGTCTTCATGGTGACGACAAATTGTTCCTGATAAACATCATAATAATTAACACATAATATTTCCATAATGCTGAAGAACAATAAGATCTTTTGTTTCCTGCTTTTTGTTGTGAAATCAAAAACTTTATCAGGATTGTTGCCAACGGTGTGAACAGAAACGCTGTCAGGACATTTGGTGGTTTGATATGTTCAGTCTGGGCGTCTCTGTGACCTCGAGGGTTTGGGACACTGACTTTGTATTTAACTTTTCACAATCTGCTGTTTGACACTTGTTCAGAGATGTTTTTACACATGACGTGTTAAATAAAGGAAAGAGGAAGGATAGAAAGACGAAAATATGGTGGAGGATTTTTCAAATGTGTGAGACACAGAGGAGCAGCCGGAACAGGAGGAAGTAGGTGAATAAAAAACAGGAGAAAGGAAGTCAGCAAGAAATATGAGGATACACAGAAGAAGGAAGAACAGATGAGGAAACAAAGGTAGAGGAGGAGGAGGAAGAGGAGGAGGAAGAGGAGGAGACAGATCAAAGTGTTTGAGTGCAGAACAGAAAAAAATATCCCAAACATTTTGTTGTTTTTTTCAGAAACATTTTCCTCTTTTTATTCCAAGAAAAAAAGGTCTTTTCATCCCAAACGATAAAATAAAATAAAACAAACTTATATTATTAATAATAACAACAATAATCAATCATTAAGAGGATAAGTATGACAATTTTTTATCTCCTTTTTTTAATTTGTCGCTTTTTTCTCTATGATGATATTGGTCGTGGTCGATTAAACATGCAGCTAAATAAGTCCGATGATGATGATGATGATGGAGGTGGTGATGGTGGAGAGGAGGAGGAAGAGGAGGAGGAAGAGGAAGACAACAAGGAGAGAGACAGAGGAGGTGAAGTCAGTGCTGGCTGTGGATTTCCCAGATGATGATGATGACGATGGTGATGAAGGAGAGGAGCTGCACAGCTTGAAGAACAAAATAAGACTTCAGGTGATAGCTTGCTCGCTAACGAGCATGCTAACGTAGCCTCTGATTAGCATTCCTCATTGAAAACAATGGGTCTGTTAGCCGCAGAGCTAGTGTCTGCTGACACCAGAACAAAATCCCAAATGACGTCTGTGAATTTCAAAATAAAGTTTAAATCACAACTGATCCCAAATCAGCATTAAGACTGAGCTCCATCTGAGGGGGGGGGGCAGGAAGGAAAGGAGGGAAGGAAGGAAAGGAGAGGAGACGAGTGATGAGCGGATGAGTTGAAACGTCTGCAGAAAAGAACGAGTGTGCATCTCTTTGATGTTTTATTTTTTTCCCTGGTCGATCTCCTTCTGTGGGTCAGAGGTGAGGAGGAGGAGGAGGAGGCGGGGGCAGGATGATGGTGGGGGCAAGGAGGGGAGGTCAAAGGTCATCGTTGTGTGTGCGTGTGTGCATGTGTGTGTGGGCCGGCTATCAGCTGCTGTCAGGTGACGGCTCTCTCTCTCGGTGCATGGCGGCGGCGCTCTGGTGTTTCATGCTGTCCAGGTACTCCTGCTGAGAGACAGCCAGCACCGACGCCAGAATCTCATCGTCCTCCCAGTCCGTCAGACCTGAGACACACACACACACACACACACACACACACACACACACACGATCAATATATAAATACGGTTGAATATAATAACTATGATCAGGTTATTGTTTGGACTCTGAGCTGACTGAGACACAGTGAAGACGGACGGCGGCGTGTTCATCAGAAACACTTCCTGATGATGAGCGAAGAAAACATGACGACGGAGCAGAAACAAACAGAAACTTCTTATTGAGTCAAAAACTTTCTGTTCTCTGATAAAAAAAATACTTCAGTGTTCACAGCTGTGCTGAAAACATCTGATAACACACCCACACACACACACACTGAAACTGTGTATAATTGTTTTCACAGAGCAACACTGGCTTCACCTTAGATACCCCCCACCCAAACACACACACACACACACACACACACACACACACACACACACACACACACACACACACACACACACACACACACACACCCTGCAGCTTCCTGCTGACTGTAAACAGCAGCAGTGTCAATATAACAAAGTAAAAATACTCTCTTACAGTACTCAAGTATTTTCTGGGAGTTTTTGAACGTAACTTGAGTTTTTATTTTTCTGTCAACTTTAACTTTTACTCCAGGATCTGTGTGTTTCTAATGTCCTACAAAATTAGTGACTAAGTGGGCAGAGCTAACAGCTTACATCACAGCCTATTGTTTTAATTCTCTTTTTATTGAGGCAGACGACTCAGTTTCTATCAGACACGTTTTTTAATCTTATTTTTATTTGTTTTGTTCAGTTGTTGTTCAACAGCAGCTGTTAGCAGCTAACTCAAAGAAGAAGAACAGCAGCTGTTAGCAGTTAGCAGCTAACTCAAAGAAGGACAGCAGCTGCTAGCAGTTAGCAGCTAACTCAAAGAAGAAGAACAGCAGCTGTTAGCAGTTAGCAGCTAACTCAAACATTGAGGTCCAGGAGCTCCTTACCCTCCGAGCAGAGGAGATCAGCCGCCATATAACAGGGACACTAAATGATTGTTATTGACATGTGATGTCATTGTTATTGTTTATAAAGAGCTGCTGACACGTATGTTATATGTCACACTAGAGGCCGACGCTGTTGTGTTACATGTCACGCCTCTTTTGATCATGCTGTCTGACATCACACACTGGAGCCACATGATGCCGCCGTCGTTTACTTCTGCGTAAAAATGCAAAGGCGGTGTAAAGACGGGACGTAGTAGCAGCTCTGTGGTGCCACCTCTGTGTGAAGAGGGTTAAAGAAACCAGATGCAACCTCGACGGGAAAAACATTTTGGTGGACACACGGGCTACATACACAACACAGATGTTAAAGAGCGGCAGACGCAGCAGGAAATACTTCCTTTCTAAAGTACCTGAGCTGCAGGTGTAGCTGTACTTGGAGTTATAATTAGTATCTTACCAAATGCTGTAGGTGACATCTCCTGCATGATGGCTCTGTACTCCAAATGATGACGACTCTGATTACTGGGACCTACACACACACACACACACACACACACACACACACACAGGTTAAAGTCAGGTGTTCCTCAGTGCCACAGACTTCAGCTCCACATGCAGTACTGTTAGAGTATNGGGGGGTTTGCTCAGGATGAGGGCGGCTCCGGCGGGGGAGGGGGGCTTGTTGTTGGTCGACGGGGCGGTCGTGAGGTCGGAGTGGGAGTGGGAGGGGTCGGAGTCCCGTTGCCGTGGCGACCGGGCGCTCCAGTCGTCCAGTCCGCTGGAGGCCGCTGCCGTCGCCGAGCTGCAGGTGGCGCTCGCCTTACGGGGCTGACAGAGAAAAGATGCTTATGGTTAATACACAGACTGTTTGTGTGGTGGCTCCTTTAACAAGCTGATTGGGTGACTTTAAACAGTTGTAACAGGTGAACATGATGCTGATGTCATCGTTTCTGCTACGTGCAGGGGTCTCCTCTGATAAAACATTCATAACCAAACAAATATAAGATCAGCTGATCTCAACGAGCTGAACACTGGTCCTGTTGACTGAAACCTTTTCACACAGATCCTTAAACCGTTAGAAGTTTTAAAGTCTGACTGAAATGAAGTGATCACGCACTCAACACCACGTTCAGCTGACTGGTCACAGGAGGAAACCAGTTGTATGACCCCCCCCCCCCCTCACCTGTCTGGCCTGTTTCTCCTGGTCCTGCAGCCACTGCAGGTATGACTCTCGGGCCACCTGCTCCTCGATGGCCTCATTGGTCGCCTCCCAGTCCGTCGCTCTCTTCTTGTCCTCCAACATCTGCTGCTCGATCCACGACTCCTCCGACGTCTTGATGGCCGACTTCATCAGAGACTGCTCTGCGTACTGGGGGAGGGGAGAGAGGGCGGGGTTATGGAAAAGGCACTGCTCTAAATTTCCCATGATGCTTAGGAGGATGTGAACAAGAGAAATAACTTGAGCCCTGATGTTTTCAGTCTGTAGCGTCCGTGTGGTCACAGTGTGACAGCTGACTGATGTGTGAGCAGCTCCTGATTGGACGATCAGACGATCACTACGAAATGAAAACATGATGATCCTCAGGAGTCTCTGCAGCCTCCGTCCTCTGGGATTTAGAAGTGGATTTATGGACGCTTATTCTGGATGACCAACATGTGTTTCATGTCTGTGTGTTCACATTTTACTGAGTCAAGAAGAAGAGGAGGAGGAGGAGGAGGAGGAGGAGTTGGAGGAGGAGGAGGAGGAGTTTTCATGGTTTTAGAATTTTCAGTTTTGCTCCAATCACCTCTCTTAGTATTTACACTTCCTGTTCAAGCCAGGAATATCACGCCGTTCTGTATAAAAGGTATGACCGTGAAATGGGAGGACAGAGTTGTCTCGCCTATAAGTCTGCATCAGAGGTAGGAAGAACACCGAAACAACTGTATAAACGGGACCCACCAATGGGAGATTTAAAAAGCAGCTGTTAGCAGTTAGCAGCTAACTCAAAGAAGAAGAAGAACAGTGGCTATGTCATGCTGTCTGACATCACACACTGGAGCCGCATGATGCCGCCGTCGTTTGGTTCTGTGTAAAAATGCAAAGGTGTGTAAAGACAGGACTTCGTAGCAGCTCTATAGAGAGAGACTGCAACTTGTCATACTCTGGAAACCACACCCACCGGAGGGGAAAAGTGTCAGTGTCACATTATGTGTCCAAGAGCTGAAACGCTAACACAAAGACACCCTCTAAAAACATTCGATACCCCCCGTGGTCATAGAGCGTGTGTGGTTGAGGTACCCCTGGTTTGAAGGCGGGCAGTCCCAGTCCGACCCCGATCGTGGCCTTGTTTGGGTTCACCACAGAGTTGTAGTGGATGTTGCGGTGGTAGCTCACTCTGATCGGCTCATCGTTGTTCTGGTGGATGCCGTGGAACGTGTTGATTGGCTCTGCAGGAGGAAGAGGAGGAGGAGGAGGGTTCAAGCTGATGGGATGTGATTGGCTGACAGATGTGAGGCTTGTTATTGGACGGACAGACTCACCTGTGCTGTACTGGTACACCTCCACCGGTCTGTTGTACATCTCGGCCATCGCCTGCATCTCGATGTGGTTGCCGTGGCAATTGTTTTTCCTCTTCCTGTTGATGTATGTGGTGAAGTCCTCCGTCACATAATTGGAGAAATAGTCGGCGTTCTTCATCTGGAGGGAAACAAAAAACTTTATAGACACTGACGGGAGGATGAGATGTTTAAATGCAAGAGGCTGCAGCAGAATTCAGAGCCACTCACCAGGTAGTCCATACAGTGTTTCCTGACCACTTCATGCATGTCCTGGTCTCCGTACACCTGATCAGCTGACAGACAGACAGATACAATTCAAGTCAGGTTACATGGAAAACTAAAACACCTTCATTCTCTGTGTAACAGAAGAAGAAGAAGCCGGTAACAACATGGAGAAATCTACATCCAGAGCCGTGACTTTTTGGACGGACCAAATGTACAGAGCTGTAAAGTTGTCCACCATGGTA
>NC_065521.1:46092929-46101032 GCF_006386435.1 Epinephelus moara | reverse complement strand
GTCTCCACATTTAAGACTAGACTTAAGACTTTCCTCTTTGATAAAGCTTATAGTTAGGGCTGGCTCAGGCTTGCCCTGTACCAGCCCCTAGTTAGGCTGACTTAGGCCTAGTCTGCCGGAGGACCCCCCTATAATACACCGGGCACCTTCTCTTCTTCTCTCTCTCTCTCCTTTGCTAACACTCATGTCCTCTTACTGCATGTCACTAACTGGGCTGAGGTTTCTACCATTTTCCCCCGTTAAAGGGTTTTTTGGGGAGTTTTTCCTGATCAGCTGTGAGGGTCATAAGGACAGAGGGATGTCGTATGCTGTAAAGCCCTGTGAGGCAAATTGTGATTTGTAAAATGTTGATACTGTGGTGATGCGCCACAAATAAATGAGCGTGTGGGAAACTCCTGATAATAAAAATAATAATAATAATGTGCTGTGTTTAAATCGAACTGGAACTCGTTACTGTGAGTCAGGCAGAAGACACGATCTGATCTCCAAGGATTAATTCACACCTACACCTACACACACACACACACACACACACACACACACAGGGTGATATGTTGGGAGATTCCCTCTCTGTGTTTCTGACCTGTCACTGCTGTTCAACCATGTTCGTTAGTTTTGTTATGAGTGTGTGTTCTGCTTTCTTTGTGTGTGTGTGTGTGTGTGTGTGTGTGTGTGTGTGTGGTCGATCACCTTCAACAACATCACCGCTAACTGACTTCACACACACACACACACACACACACCGCTGATGAGAAAAAGGAAGTTGTCGGGGAGGTTCTGAGAATCGTCGTGGTGACGGACCATGTGACTTGCTGGAAATCAGACCAAAGTGATGCTCATTTGCATACCGCTGCCTGCAACAGGAAGTGAGTGTGTGTGTGTGTGTGTGTGTGTGTGTCCTGGTTCATGCAGTTCATTGTGTTTGACAGGCAGAGGTCATGTGATCGGCGGTGCGTTCATGAGGAAAAAAGTTTTTATCAAATTATCTGAGCAAGAAAAGATTTAAATGTTTTATTGAAGAGTTTTTAGCTGCTGCTGAAGTTTAAACGTTACTGTGTTGTTGTTGTTGTTGTTGTTGTTGTTGTTGTTGTTGTTGCAGCTTTTCTCTCCAAATACTGAATCTGACACTTCAGCTCAAACTGTATCAGACTGCACTGTGAAGGTTCGTGTACCAGTGATGAACCGTCCTGACCGAAGGTCACTGTACGCCGCAACATGGAGAACACACTGATGCAGACTGATGCACGTAATGTGGAACCAAAGTTCAAGCACAAGTTCCACACAGAAACTTTAGGCCGTGCACTGCTGGCAACATGCTGAGGTCAGTCTCACTATGGAGAGGAGACAAGGAGAGGAGATGAGACAAGGACAGGAAAGGAAATAAGAGAGGAAACAAGGAGAGAGAAAAAGGAGAGGAAAGGAAAAAAACAGAGAAAACGAGGAGAGGAGAAGAAATAAGGAGAGGACATGAGAAACAAGGAGAGGAAAGGATACGAGAGAGGAAACAAGAAGAGGAAACAAGGAGAAAACACAAGAAGAGGAAACAAGGAGAAAACACAAGCAGAGGAAACGAGGAGAGGAAAGGATACAAAGAGAAGAGAAATAAATGAGGAGAGGAAACAAGGAGAGCAAGGAGAGGAGAGGAAACAAGGAGAGTAAGGAGAGGAGAGGAAACAAGGAGAGCAAATGTGGAAAAACATGAAAAATGTGCAAACAAGGAAACTATAAAGGATAAATGATGTCCAGTTTCACAGGAGGAGACAAGGAGAGAAAACAAGGAAAGGAAACAAGAGAAGAGGAGGAGGATGTATGGTAAAAGTAGGTGAGTTGCTGACAAACACGACACAGATAGACTTCTGCAGAATTAATAATAAACCACACACATACGCAAACACACAGATACACAGGAAACCACAGCAAGCACTCTGATTGGTCAGCCTGGACGTTATTCTAGGAAAGGAGGCGTGGCCTGAGAGGAGAGAACCGCGTCCATCCTGTTACGTCGATACAGTTTTTATCTGAAGCTCACAGCTGCTGACACCACCCTGACCAGCAGCAGCAGGCCTGAAGCCTGCAGAGCATTCTGGGTACTGCAGTCCACCACACAGTGACGGCAGAGATGTTAAAGACACGATCAATACAGATGTTTTAGTTTGCTTCTATTGATTATCCATCATATTAAAATTTAACTGATCTCATCTGATCAATAAGCAAACAAATAAAAATCAATAATTAAACGAGTTCTCAGACGTCATGTGGGAACAGACGTAGAGAAAGGTCGTCTCTACGTCAGATTCATTCAAATAATCACACAGTAAATAAACACTTCTCTAAAACCACATGCACGATATGTGCACAGAAAATCTGAGCTGTGCACATGATTCTCAGCTCTGCATGCACCAGTGCACGTAACTGTGCATGTAATTGAAATGGTCATTAAATTCATGTCACTGGGTCACATGACATGAAAGTTATTGAAAAAAGAATTCATAAAACCGCATTCACAGTGGAAGAAGAAGCAGTGGTGTGTGTGTGTGTGTGTGTGTGTGTGTGTGTGTGTGTGTGTGTGTGTGTGTGTGAGTGAGAGAGCTGACTCTGGGTCATTCCTCAGTGACCGGACACTTTGATCTCTGACACATAAAGAAGCTGACCTTTTACTTGTTGTTTGTCAGCTGACCGACCTGAACTCGACATTATTGATCTCAGACACACAAACAAACAGGAACTGATCAGACAACAGAGTTTTGTTTCCTCGCTTTAAATCACTCTTTGAAAAACATGTTATTTCTCAACTAAATGTAACTTATATAAAAATATTTTTGGTGTCCAATCAGGACAGAGCTCCTGTAGTTTCACCTGTAGAGCTGTTTGTCGTACAGATAAGCCTCGTTTCCACCGAGCAGTTCGTTACGGTTCAGTTCAGTACGCTTTTTTTCTGTCTCCACAGTAAAAGTTGTGGATGGTAGCAACAGAAGCGTTCCTTAGCGTCCCCATGTTTGGTCCCCCCTCTGTTGGGGTACCTAGCACACAGATCTGGTACTAAAAGGTGGAGCTAGAAACCCTGCAGTCTGACTGGTCAGTAGAGGACGGTCACTCTGGTTTTATGTAACCTCTGTTCATACATCAGTAAACTACAACTATAAAATGAAAGAGAAAAAAATAACTTCATTCACTGGGCCGACTGCCGGCAACTTTTAAGGTGGAACGTTAACTTGTAATGTTACTCAATGCATGAGTTGATGACGTGAATCCATCAGCACACCTTAAATTTCACTGTGACAACTTTGACCATCACTTTAGTTTTTATATGACACACACTTTTAGTAATGACTTTAAAAATATAGATTAATTTGGAGCGGATTATGTGAAGGTCATATATTCTAATCCTCACTTCCTGTGGGCTACAGCAACACTAAACCCCTGAGCTTGCCTGAGAAGGACTAAATGCACAAAGCTGCTATTTTTAAATATCCCATGGAGAGAGACTCTCACTGCAGCCTGTTCTATTTTGTTCTGAAAATGTGGGCGTGCAGCCTCGTTCTGTGGACGATAAACCAGGTGCAGACTTCCATCTGTGTCACCGCTGATGAGGAAATACAGTGAGTGCTGGACGGAGACAACAACCCCGCCCACATTTAAGAGGACTGTCTGAACAGACCGAGGGTCTAGGTACCATGTCTGAAGGCTTACTGCTGGTTCCAAAGGTGCTGGACTGAAAGGGTTTGGTGGAGACGGGGCAGTAGTGTGAAAGTGTGTGTTTTAGTGTGAGTGAGTGTTGGAGACGTCTAACTTCTCTACAATATAAAGCAACTAGGTGGAGCTCAGCTGTGGTGCTCAAAGCGGCAAAATATACGGACAACATTTAGTTGATATTATTATCAGATCAGACTCGTTATCAGCAGATAATCAATATCAAACATTCTGTGTTACAAACTGTGACAGGTTAAATGATTGATGGGGCGCTGGAACCAGAGGTCAGACGGACCTGCAGAGCTTCAGACATCTTGACCGCAGGTTAATCTGAGCTGTGTGACACTTTCCTGTGTGCTCACGGTTTGCTCTGAATCTGTGTCACACTGATGAGGGTCTGAGGACCAAGGGTGTCGTAGGCTGAAGTGTGAGCTCCACTGAGACACATCTGTAATACTGAGCTGAAGAAATAAAACTGACTCGAGTTCAGATTACTACTGAGAACGGTCAGTCAGCAACCCAGACAGACAGACAGACTGCTGCTGTGTGTTCGTCCACCTTAAACCCATATCTGACTCCCTGTACAGTCACTCTCACACACACACACACACACACACACACACACACACACACTCACTCACACACTGATGGAGAAACAGTGGAGTTTCCTCTGTACACACACTGTCTGGGCACAAACACTCAACACGTCTCAGATGTTACAGTAAACTGGGTCAGAGGTCACTTTGATACAGGTCACACACACACACACACACACACACACACACACACACACACACACACACACACACACACACACACACACACTGTTCACAGCACAGAAAGCTAGATGCTAACCTCAACATGCTAACAGTGCTAACATGCTATGATGTTGCAGACACGTGGATACAGTGTTGGCAGCAGTAGTGCATGAAGCCAAAAACACTCCATTTCTGCAGTATGACACGACCCTGATGATCAGCGCTAGGTCCACAGAGCCGCCACACTTAAGACTTATGGCCGCCGAGCACGGCCGAGTGTCTGACTTCCAGTTTAGCACTCTGCTAACGTAAATAGGGATAAAATTATTTAATTGTGCGGCTCTTCTAGACTTTCTGAAAGTTATCAGACCGACTGGATCAAAGCCTGATAGTGACATGAGTCACTTTGAAGGGTTTGTGGAGCTCAAAAAAAATTATCCACTGATTTACAGACGTCTCTTTTGCCATGTAAGTCAATGGGAAAAAAGTTTTTCTGGGCCTGATGGCATCACGTGATGTCGGGACCCTGGAAACTGCATTACCACTGTTTGGCCACTAAGAAAATTGGCTCCAATCCCGATGCACCTCCTGGGGGTCTGTGTTCACAATGTTCACCATCTGAAGCCTCTTTCACACTGCCTGCTCATGGCAGGAAAATCACGCCATTATTCCGCCTCACCGTTCTGTATAAATGGTACGATCGTGGAAAGGGGGGTGGAGTTATCTCGCCTTTAAGCTGGCAGCAGAGGTAGAATAAACACGCAATCAGTGTCTGTGTAAAAAGAACAGCAGGTAGGACGGGGTCATCATTGGATGACATGTCACTTGGGCAACCTGTTGCAGGAAATTTGAACAGCAGCTGTTACCAGTTAGCAGCTAACTAAAAGAAGAAGAACAGCAGCTGTCATATGTCACAACTCTTAATTCTGTGATGTCATCATGCTGTCTTAAATCACACGCAGGAGCCACATGATGCCGCCATTGTTTGGTTCTGTGTAATAATGGAAAAGGCGGCGTAAAGAGGGGACGTCATAGCGGCTCTGTAGTTTGGCATGTTAGCATGCTAACATTAGCTGATTATCAGTCACCAGAGTCCAGCTGAGGCTGAATGTCATCAGTTCTGCAGGTATTTAGTCACAAACCAAAGTACGATACACATTAACATGTCGACCTGATGATGTCATCAAAGTTATCAATCAATCAATCAATCAATTTTATTTATACTGTTACTGTTATCACAGTTTATGCTGAGAGGAGGGAACATTAATGATGAACCATATTTCATCACAACCCATCCAACAGATGGTGTCATGTTTCAGTCTAGACCACAGAGACACAACGCCAACATGGCTAAAGAGTCATCAATAAACAGACCAGACTGTCACCTGATTGGCTGATGAGCTCTGCAGTGACACTGTCGAGGTCAGTGACCTCTACTCAGTTCAACTTCTCCAAACGTCACTTTTCCATTGATGCAACGAGGAAACAGCTGCAGCGCTATTTTTAAACAGTCTCAGTCAGCTGGGTCATGTGACCGATCGACAGATGATGCGTCTGATCGACAGATGGTGCGTCTGATCGACAGATGATGCGTCTGATCGACAGATGATGCGTCTGATCGACAGATGGTGCGTCTGATCAACAGATCATTGATCATATGAGTGACAAACAGCTGTGTGAACACTGACTCACAGCTGGAAAACACCAACACAGTGCTTCAGCTTTGAACCTTCTGATTGGTCAGTGAGTCAGGAAGGGCGGGACTAACCTGCCCGGCACCATTCCCCCCAGTCCTCCCAGTCTGTGTCCAGCCCATTCCTGACCTTATGATGAAACACAGACTGTGTGGTAAAGCTGGAGCCACCTGAAGGCGTCTCATCATGTCAGTGCGTCAGAACTTCAGTCGTTCGTCTGAAACTATTTCTTCATTGAATCAGAAAAAAACTGTGTTAACTCCTGATGTGTGTAAACACTCGTGTACCTAACTGTGCGTTTTCCCTCTCTTAATTAATCTCTTATATATGTGTTTTTATTTATCAACATTATTTGTATTGTATTAAATGTTTTCCTCTATGATAAATTATCATTACTGCCCAGTTCAGACCAAAGATCGGCGACGAGACGAAACTTTTGCAGAGAAAAGTGTCAGCGATGTGAGCTGGCCGGCTGATGGTGTCACCTGACACAGCTGGTCAAATAGCCGGCGGTTGGTTTTAAAGCACGTCACCTGTTTCAACAGCCAATCAGCTTGTAGTGAAGTCCGCTGGTCAAGTCAAAATGACCCCAGACTTCAGTCATGTTTTATTTTTCATGATTTTCTGGAAATTGCGTTTTTTAAATTTGGTGTGAACTTGACGAGTGAGTCGACGGAGCAGCATAAAGACCTCAGCGTGTTTCTGTCAGGACGATCAGACTGACTCAGGATCAGCTGATCTAATCACAGGTCAGGTGTCGTCCTGTTTGTTTCCTTCAGGAGTGAAACCAACAACACGCAGCAGGCCCGACAGGATGTTTGGACCGACGGGGAAACACCCTTCAGGGATGACTGGCAGGGTTACCGCGACAACACATGCCGTAACAGTGAAGAGGAGGCAGATCAGATGGGTCGTCAGCTGACTGTGTAATGTGATTTCCCAGTTAAACCAGTTCAACTGGCTGCAGACTCCAACACATCAACACGCAGTCAAATTTATCATCTGTTTACGTGATGTTTTCATCATGTGCTGCGTTCGAGGACCGTCATTTGCATTCAGCTGCAGCAGGCTGACTTTTACACAGATATGAAGTGATTAATATCAGACTGATGGATGATTCAGAAAACAATCAGGATGATTGATCAGGGCTAAAGACAGTTTAAACTAATCACAGACTGAAGGACCTCAACGTGGTCGCTCACTCTTTACTCTCCTTCTTTGTGACCAGCTGCAGTGCATGCTGGGAGCATGCTGGGAGCACGTCTCTGGCAAATCAGACGTTGCTCAACAGGAGCCGTACTGTACGTAACAAACACACAGTGTGTGTACTGTCTTAACTCTGCTCTGTGTGGACCTGCTCCAAGGAAGCTACGAAACAAGGTGACGTCAGTGACAGCTGCTGGACAGAGTCATCATCTGTCTGGGGACCAACGACAAGGGAAACAAGCGCACACATTTAGACGACAAAAACATCGTCGGAAACCAGATGAAAAGATTGAGTCAAAATTGTCTCTCACACTGACACACACACACTGACACACACACACACACACACATGCGCGCGCACACACACACACACACACACACACACACACACACACACAGTCAGAAGATGAACTGTGACAGGCCTGAGAGCAGTGAACCTGTCGCAGTGTCACACAGTCATGACGGCGTCCTGAAGCGATGGAGGGATTTTACACTGTCTGGTGTCACTGACGACCCAAACCAGCAGAACGGACCACTGAGCTAATTCAGAATGCAGCAGCACGTGTACTAACAGGAACTAAGAAACGAGATCATATTTCTCCTGTTTTAGCTTCTCTGCACTGGCTCCCTGTAAAATCCAGAATTGAATTTAAAATCCTACTGTTAACTTATAAAGCTCTAAATGGTCAAGCTCCATCATATCTTAGAGAGCTCATAGTGCCATATTATCCCACCAGAACACTGCGCTCTGAGAA
>NC_065521.1:46080997-46092188 GCF_006386435.1 Epinephelus moara | reverse complement strand
AGAGGGATCCCTCCTCAGTTGCTCTTCCTGAGGTTTCTACCGTTTGATTTCCCCGTTAAAGGGTTTTTTTGGGGAGTTTTTCCTGATCAGCTGTGAGGGTCATAAGGACAGAGGGATGTCATATGCTGTAAAGCCCTGTGAGGCAAATTGTGATTTGTGATATTGGGCTTTATAAATAAAATTGATTGATTGATTGATTGAGGAGACAAAGGCGGGACATCCTGTCTCTCTCTCTGTCTGATTGGCTGAACCCAATATCAAACGTCTTAAGATGTCAGAAATGTTCCTGTGAACAGGTCATTTCCTGTCAACTCACATTTGACGTGTTAACATGTTACATTTTTACCTGTTAAGACAACATTTTTTTGACTTAATACGAAGGTCAAAATAGACGCTTAGAGCCTTTGTGTCATGTCACTGCGTGTGTGTGAGCCGCAGCAGTTCAGTGAGGTAGCCGTCACGCACTGCTCACGCAGCAGGCAAAGTGGCCCAGGCGTCACCTAACTGCAACCCAACATATTCATGAAATAATTTCATTGTAGAAAAACTGTCAACCTATCATGTGAGCAGCCAACATTTACTTTACGACATTTTAAACCGGTGGTTCCCACCTGGTGCGACCACGAGGTCCACATTTGTTCAAGGTCCACACAGTTTAAAACATTCAGCATCAAACTCGTGTTCAGACAGTTTTCTGTCTCTGTCACGTGTCTGTCTGTTGGTCACTGACTCTACAGCAGGAAACAGCACTTCAAAATAAAAGCTCTGTGCCGGAAATTTACTGTACTACACAATAAAATGTGTTTCTTTACAAACTTGCAAGTCACTTGAGGTCCATTCAGAATGGACCTGTGACCCACTTTTGGACTGCAACCCATCCGTTGGGAACCACGTGTCGGGGCGGTTTGAGACGACGGTGAATAAAGTGAAGTGAGAGCTGTGGTGTTAGGAAATGACCAGCGTGAGCGGGAACTGACAAAAGTGGTAACGATTCAGATGTGTTACAGCGGGGCCAAAAGGAGCAGCGAGAAGTTCTGTGTGCTCTGACAGTAACATGCGAGTGAGGAGCACTGCGTCATTACAGCATCAAACAGAGGACGAGCTAGAGAGGTCACTGAATCTAAAGGGAGTCGCTCATTTTATTGTTGGTTTGTTTATTGACTGGTAACAGAATACTGCTACACCGCAGTATGTCTACTGTGTCAGGAGGTGACTGACAGGTCGGACAGGTTTCATCTCACAACAGGAATGTGACCTGATGACGCACCCACGTGTGTTTACATGGAACAAATGCTTCAAGTATAATCAGCTTCATGTAGTTTAATTATCTGAGAATACACAGAATGTTTTTTACTTATTGTCTCCCACAGAGATCATCTAATGACTCCTGGTGGAGGCCCCGCCCCTCAGGTTGGGAACCGCTGATCGGAAATGTCACTGTGTTCACTGCAGGGGGGGGGGGGGCTGATCTGTGCACGCACACACTGAACTGGACTTTGTTTAGCGCTTGATGTCTCAAAACTGTTTTCACACCTAGCTGTCCACTTTCTGTTTCAGGTCTGCAGGTGTATGTGTGTGTGTGTGTGTGTGTGTGTGTGTGTGTGTGCGCGTGTGTGTGTGTGCGTGCGTGCGTGTGTGATTTCTGTGAAATGGAGCCAGAGTAAAGAAACAGGTCCGTGAAAATAGAAATGAGAGGAATCAGAAGTCGACTGAGAGGAAATGTCCAACAGTCAGACATGTTTGATCTTCATTGAAGGTGAAACCTGAGGACACTAATGTCCACCTGTCTGTCCTGTCTGTTCGTCCAACAGTCTCAGTGACTGACAGACAGACAGACAGACAGACAGACAGACAGACAGACAACTCACTTCCTCTGACCGTATTTTTCAGAGCTGTGACAGAGAGATGGGGTCGACAGATACACCTGTAATCGTCACTGTGAATCTAACATCACACACTCAGGTTGACATGATATGAGATATTCATGGTACGATAACCATCTCAGAAAATATTGCTGTGTCATGGTGTAACAGAATTATTATTATCAGTCAAAATGATCCTCCTTGCAAAGAAAATTCTCCCTTTGAAAATAACTACAATAAAGATTTTAGAGATTTTGTCCAGTTGCATTTTTTTCCCCATATCGTACATAAGCAAATGTACACAATATAACCGACAAATGTAACATCACAGAATACTGTTGCAACCCTACACCACACTGAGAAACATCAGGACACAACACACGGCCGACCTGGTGTCAGCCTCTGGTTGCCAAAACTCAAAATACGGTTGCCATTTTTAGTCACGTGATAATCAGAGTTATTAAGACGCTGTGCAGCTACACATCAGTGTCATAATAAAAAAGTGACATAGAAGAAAGTTTCTAAACTTTCTTACAGTCACCAGACGAGCCCTGATTTAGTAACTTGCTGCTAAATGACATTTCTTACAGATAACGTGTCTTCTCTATTTCTTTTTATTATTATTCAAGCACTCCTGTTTCTGCACATACATCTGTATATATTCATTTACCATTGGTCTGTTCACTCTTCTTTCACCCTGTGCATAAAATTTAATTTATGCTTCGTCAAGATATTTTGCTTTTGTTGTTGCACTGAACAGGAATGCATACAAGTTTGTTGTACTTGTACAATGACAACAAATATTCTCTCTCTGTAGTTTGTGTTTTACAGAGTGTAAATCTTCAGTCATCAGTTAAAGTGTCTGTCCTCACTTCCAACACGCCAGTAAGCGCAGCAGCATGTCTGCAGCACTCTCCGCCTCATCTTCTGACTGTTACAACAATATTAAAACATCACTAACGCAACAGATATTAATTATGTATTTAATTTGGCTGCACATTTTGCTGCTTGCTGTCCTTCTGTTGGTAACCAAAGGTCAAGAATTGGTTGCCCATGGAAACCTGGCTACTGTTACTGCAAAGGCCTGAACATGGAGCTTCACTTTACCTTCAGACAAACTCAGTCAGTCCCTCTGAAGTCTCAGCATGAGCTAACACAGCACAACGTGATGTCATCTCTACTCGTCATATTTTAGAGCTTGGACAGAAGCCTCACCGCGACAGCAAACATTAATCTCACACTGACACTCAAACAGCTCAACTCTGTCCTTAAACCTGTTTAACCTCTCTAACTCCGCCAGGATGCCGACGTCCTCACTCCCCCCCTCCTCTGTTAAATGGTATCTCCCAGGCGCACTACGTCATCAAACCATGTGATGTTTGGTATTGCTGGATTCAGGAAGCTCTCGACTTTTCAAAAATAACATTGTTTTTCTTTTATTTATTATGTATTTGGCACCAGAGCAGCCTAAACACACAAAGTCCAAAATCACCACGAGTGGTGACAAGTCATGTCATGCCGTTTTTCAACGGGAAAAGTTAAAGGATTACTCGCAATCTTATGTGGAGCTGTTAGCGGGGACTTAGCTGGTTTATAAAAGGTAAGAGTCTCACTCCTACCACTATTTTTGGCTGAGATATACCGTCTAGAAAGTGGGATCATAACTTTCACGTTTCATATGGCTTTATTTGGTGATATTTTATGGTGTTTCTGTCATAAACAACATCAGCTATCATAATCACACCTGATTTCAATAAGGTACAATGTTTGAAGCTGGCTGAGTGTTGTTTGATCACTGATAGTACTGTTTTGAAGCCGAGTGACCCACTTGTCATTTGGAGCTCCGCCTGGATCTTTTCATGGTAAAAACACTGTAGAATGGTCATACTTTGAGCAGTCTTCTTCAAATTTGAAACAAGTGTTCAGTGATAGTGTGCCTACAGCCCCACAGTGTTTGTTACTGACTTCAGAGGCCCATTACTCTGTCTCTGTATCACCTAGAGTGTTTCTTCAGAGAGTTTTCTTTCTGGCAAGACCTCATGCATGCATGTAGTCAGAGCGGTTCAGAAGCTACAGTCATTTTAATTTGGGTATGTCATTTTAGGTGTTTTTGCTACAAAATGGGGGTGGAGTGCAAACCGCTGGGTAACGTTAGCCGTGTGATGCTAACAGTTAGCCCTGTCACTGTGTGTGTGTGTGTGTGTGTGTGTGTGTGTGTGTGTGTGTGTGTGTGTGTGTGTGTGTGTGACTTCAGGCTCCTGCAGCAGCCTCATGATGAACAGAAAGTGAATCAGTACACGCAGCTCTACAATGAAATGAGATTTTACCCGTTTAATTGTCAAATTTGTGGTAAAGTTGCTGTGATTGGATTGACTGACTTTGTGTTCATTGTTGAGATCATAACATCCTGAAGGGACTGTTCAATTTCATATTTACACTCTGAGACCAAAGTTTTTCTTCTGTTTTTAATTCCCTAAACGGTGGAAGTCACTGCCTCTGGTTATATAGTGATGAGCTCTCTTGGTACATTTAAAAGTAAATTAAAGACTCATCTTTTTAATCTAGCATTTTAATGCGTAGCAGCATTACAGTTCAGATTTTTTGGTTTTAACCACTGGTTTTGAATTTATTTTATCCCTCCGGTTTATTTTTATTCTATTTTATTTATTAACTTTTTTTTTTTTTTAATTCTGGGAACTTTTTATCATATTTTTTGTTAGCTGGTTCTGTTTTGTTTGGTTTGATCTTTTAATATTTTATTGTCTTGTAATTTTCTAGTCTTACAAAACTTCATAAATAGTTGTTTGTGTTCTCATATAAATTGTGTCTGTGTCCTTCCAGTGTCGCCATGTGAAGCACTCTGGGCTGAGTGTTTGTCTGAATAACGTTGAGTTGTTTCAGACTCTGCAGAGACATCAGAGCTGCTGACATCACTCTGTTCTCCTCCGGATGATGACCATGAACACTGACTGAAAGCTCCTCACAAAACCAAAAACAAATGGTTCAATTTTCACAGAGTCAAAACTGCAGCTGATGACGACACAACTACAGTTCACCACCTGCATTTATCTTATTTCTTTAAATAACATCAGAGGATCTCGTGCTCACTAAATACTCTCTTATCTTTCCTGGCTGAAATTTTACTTCTTCAATTTCATGTTTCAGATTTTAAATAATAGTTTTTAATGATATTCGGGCCGTCGTGTCGGAGCGATTCTGTCTGAAACAGACTGAAGGAGAGTCGTTGTGATTCAGGTCGACACTGAAACTCTGGAACAAGCTGAGTTTATTATATAACAACAGGAAGACAGGTGTGAGTTTACAGGTGTGTACACACACACACACACACACACACACACACACACACAGTGCAGTGACATAACTGCAGCAACATAATAGCTGTTATCTGAAACACAACCTGGACTCTGCTGAAAGAACTTGTCTTAGAGGCAGACACAGAAACCTTCATCTTTCACTGTGACCCACATTGACACATACCTTCCCACCACACTCACACACACACACAGTGAGCAGCAGTCTGTTAGAGTCAGAGCGCCCTCTCCTGTCAGAGCAGAGTCACAGCAGCAGACAGTGTGTTCACACAGTTGGACAGAAACACTGCAGACAGGTGACACGTCACTGTTACACCTGTAAAACACTGTGTCACTGTGTTTATTAAGGAGGACAGTGTCACAGACGTCCCATTTAAAAGGTTATAATCTGCAAACCAACACACACACACACACACACACACACACACACACACACACACACACACACGCACACACACACACACACAACATAACACACAACCCTTTAAACAACGACCACCTCAGCAGCTGCCG
Source organism: Epinephelus moara (assembly GCF_006386435.1). NCBI lineage: Eukaryota > Metazoa > Chordata > Actinopteri > Perciformes > Serranidae > Epinephelus > Epinephelus moara. Next base: position 46,086,481 of record NC_065521.1, on the reverse strand, counting down.
ACCTCACAATAAACTCCTAATAAAATAAAAACTCACTGTGGACTAAGAGGCAGAAACCACTGAGTGACGACACACTGACTGCCACCGATGGACAGGTGAGGCCATAGTTCGTTACCATGGAGATAACAGGTAAGTGTGAGGCGGAGGTTAGGGGGACGTTTGGTCTCAGGTTGAGGTGAGAAACAGACGATATCGGGATATCATGTAATATAACAGTGTTGAATGTTGCGCCTACTTTGGGTTGGCGCTACGAACACAGACCTCAGACAGTAAACAGCCTTTATATACATGCATACATAAATAAATAAATTAATGAAATGCACTGATGGTTTGGACCCACAGGAAGTCGTCTCAGTGGGTCCCTGATAAAATGTGTGTTTAACTGGTGTCTGCTGGGACATGGTCCTGATTATGTCTCTATTCTTGTGTGTTGAAAATAAATGTATGTAGAGATTTTGCATTGTCACAATAACAGAGAATAAACAGAAACATTAATAATAAAAGGTGCAAACGACACAAACACAGATGTATTTAGTTTTTATAACAGAGTTCTTTCTCATTCTCTATTTTAAAATCCCATACTTTCTTCAAATTTCTAGACTGATCAGATCAGATCAGATGATTCAGACCACATGTGAGATCTGAGCGCAGACCAGCAGCCCACAGTGAGGCTGTTCAGACCTAAACAAAGTACCAACAGGTGCCACAGACACTCATATTATTGCTCCACACATATTTTTTAGTCTTATTAGAACCAAAAATAGTTAAAAATGTTAAATAATTTAATGTAAAGGTGTCTGAACAGCCTTGTTTATCCACTGTGTCCATGGAAACGACGATGACTGCAGCTATAAAGGTTTCCCTTACAGAACAGATGAGGTTACTTTTATGATAACAACTAGGTCTGGGGAAATCAATTCAGCAGAGTATCGCAGTAACGTATCGTCACACAGTGCCAAGTATTGATTTTTTAATTATATAAATTATTAATATCATAAATACAGTAGCCACAAGAATAAAATAACCAGCTGCTTTTTCAGTCACTAGAAACTATTTGTTGCTGGAAAAAAAAAAAAAAAAAAAGAAGTGAGATGAACAGACTGAAACTGAAAAACACACGTTGACACATTTTTCCTTTGGGGACAAAATGTACAGTTGACAAAATGTAATAAATCGCAATGTGTTTTATCACAATGAATAAATGAGTTACAGTATTAATTTATTCATCTTCATCCTGTGATTCTGACATTTTATGTTTTCTTTTCACTGATTGCGACAATGAACAAAACAGGAAACAACTAAACTGATCTGAGATATATGACGTACGATAGTAAGTGGCAGCAGCTGGTGACGATGGTGTTTCAACACATTGTGTTATGTGGACATTAAAACATCATCAGGTCATCGACATGAGTCACTACAGTATTGATCAGCAGCACAGTCACATTATCACACTGGAGCACTATCAGGGGAAAAAACACGACACGTCTCCTGGACGGTAAAACGCCATCACTGACGAGAGAATAATCATCAGCTGTCACAGCAGACGTTGTGATGTAAGATAACAGGAACGTCTGTAGTCATATCCAACATATTTGTGAATTCACATGTGTTTAATGAACCTTAAAATACAAGGTTATTGTCTACTGGCGGTCCCCGGGGACTTCTGTGCTGCCCCGCCATCTTTACCAGGAAACGCCAGCGCACCGAGCTTCAGAGAGCCGGGGACGAGAACAAGTGGGCGGGTGGACAGGCGTCAGATTGACACCAACACATCACAGACAGTCTGATAATAACATTCAGAGCACAAGTTTCATTGTCAGCAGTTTCTGTGACATCATCAGAAATACTTTCAAAACTAGTAAAGTCACCTGACGCCACTGTTTACTGCAGTTCAAACTGTCTTTTGCGATACCTCTGTCACATGTTGACACTGCGGTGAAGCTACATGTTCGATATCTGTGAGACAGATTTAAACACTCAGACGTTGTGTCACATCACGCTGTAGCAGCGCTGCACAGTCACAAGTGTTTGTGTAACTCCAACAGAGTCAGGCGTCTTCTGAGTTAAAACCATCAGCTGATCTCAGCTCAGATTCAGAACACATCAACATTAAATGATTCTGGTTCTGAATCAGCAGCTTCAGTTTTGAAAAACGAGGCTGCTGTTATTTTATTGAGTCAGATACATGTTGAATAGATCATGTATGATCCCAAGTTTATTAATGAATCGGTTCTGTCTGCACACCTCAGCTGGACCTGTTGATCTGAACTTATATATAAATGAAAACATGAACATATAAACAGGTTTGACTTAATTCAGACTGAATAATCAGATCAGATGAGCTTTTATTTTCAACCAAACCACAGTCGGTGATTGTTGGAACAGACTGAGTGACAGGACGAACTGAGACGATGTTGTGTTTTACTTTGTTTCTGCTGAGTTTAAATGAAGTGTTGTTTGTTTGTTTGTTTGATGATGAGCCACGAGGCACTTCAACAGGTCTCAGTTTGTGGCCGAGAGAAACTTGAACTCAGAAGGTGTACAGTTGTATTTCTCTGTTTAACAGCAGGTGTTAGAATATAATGTTTCTCTACATGTTGTGAGCTCCTCTTGTGTATTCATTATTCTGAAAAAGCAAAGACAGTTTGCAGAAAGCAACAAACTCAACGCACCACACACTCACAGCATCATGGAGCCTAAACCCCGTGAAATTTCAGGAAGGTTTAATAAATAAGATCCCAGCCCAACCTTGTATGAAGGCCACTTACTGTCAGCTTTATTAATTTATTTTATGTTTTGCCAGTTTATCAGCTCCTCTCTTCACATGCTGCAGCACAACACTGTCTTATTTTGTCCATATTTCTATGAACATTAATTTCCCCCATTTCATTGTTTGTCTTGAGTTTGAAACAGAGCCTGACACTGGAGTGTAACGGTGTCCTGTAGTTTTACTCACATTAAGATTCTCTCTTGTTTTGGTTATTGCTCTACATGCTTATAAATACAATAATCAATAATAACTTTGTAATCTTATGTCGTGTTTTTAGAGGAACATCTGTCCAGATGAGAAATGCATTTACAGCCTGTTGATTAATGTGCACTGTCTGAATGAACACATGAAGTGATGCAGTGATTGATCCTTCATCAAACTTCTTACTAATAAATACCGTTAAACACAAACACAACACTGTTCACACCTGTTGTAACACTGACACACACCTGAGTGTATAATGAGGTGTGTGTTTGTGTGTGTGTGTGTGAGAGAGACTCACCCACGGCTCTGAACAGACACGCTCCGTCTTCCTTCATCTTCTTGATAACGAAGCCTTTCTTTTCCCGCAGAGCTTTTTCAAACCAGTGCTCCTGCTGAACACACACACACACACACACACACACACACACACACACACACTGAGTCAGCCAATCACATCAAAACACATGACAACAGCTACAGACTACGACTACATCTAAATTAGCTGTCAACATTAACTCCACAGGGAGCAGGTCCTCATCTACAGAGATCACCATGTTGCACCGTCATGTTTCTACAGAAGCCCAGAACGGACAAACCAAACACTGACTCTAGATAGAGACATTCATGTGTTCACATTAGCAGCCCCTCCATTGTGAAAACACTGATTTATAACATGAACCTGTTCCTTCAGAGTGTTTCCTGGTGTGAATCAGCTGGTGTGTGTGTTTCTGAGAGGAAGAGATAATTCAGCTCCTCAACAATCAACACTGAAGGAATTCTGACCAGGAGAAGTTTCAGATGGTTGTAATCTGTAATCTGTAATCTGTAATCCTGGGACTTTATTTAAATATCTGGAGGACACGTCAGAAACGTGTTTTCATGACTTGCCCAACGTTAAAGGGCCTGAGGACACACAGCAGCAGTTAGTTTGACAAACACTGTTTCTGAGGACATGTCCATGATCCTCACTGACCTTTGACCTTCGACCACAACATTCTGATCAGTGTATTCTTCAGTCCAGGTGGATGTTTGTGTCGAGCTTAAAGAAATTCCCTGGAAGCGTTCTTGAGATATCACGTTCATGAGAATGAGGTGGATGCAAAGTCACAGCAACCTTGACCTTTGACCCTTGACCACCAAACTCTAATCACACACCACACATGGTTGACAAGATGTTAAAACATTTTTAAATGCAGCGTGTAAGCTAGAAAATGAAATCCAAAAATTTCAACTGCATTATCTGCCCAACTGATCACAATATGCTCCTTTAAATGTGATCTTATTTGCATATCGCCCGGCCCTCCCTGACACTGACACTCTAATGATGATCATCTCCAGGATCTATGTGAGAACATGAGGAGCCAGTTCACAGCATCCGAGCAGGCTGCAGGTTTCTGATTGTTTGTGTCTTTTCAGTCCCACCCGAGTGACCTCAGCTACAACATTACAGCTCATCCTCTGTAGCCCCTTTTACACTTCCTGTTCAAGGAGGGAATATCACGCCCTTACTCTGCCTCACTGTGGTGTGTATAAGGTACGATCGCACAATGGGGAGACAGAGTTTGTTTTTTTTTAAAGATATTTTTTGGGCCATTTTGCCTTTAATGGACAGGACAGGTAAGCGTGAAAGGGGGAGAGAGAGAGGGGATGACATGCAGCAAAGGGCCACAGGCTGGACTCGAACCCGGGCAGCTGCGGCAACAGCCTTGTACATGGGGCGCCTGCTCTATCCACTAAGCCACCGACGCCCCGAATGGGGGGACAGAGTTGTCTCGACTTTAAGCTGGAAGCGGAGGTAGTAACAGCACCGAAACGATTAACTCTCCACTGCAGGAGATTTAAAAAGCAGCTGTTAGCAGTTAGCAGCTATCACAAAGATGAACAGCAGCTGTTAGCAGTTAGCAGCGAACTCAAAGAAGAAGAACAGCAGCTTTTAGCAGCTAAGTCAAAGTAGAAGGACAGCAGCTGTTGGCAGTTAGTAGCTAACTCAAAGAAGAACAGCAGCTGTTAGCAGTTAGCAGCGAACTCAAAGAAGAACAGCAGCTGTTAGCAGCAAACTCAAAGAAGAACAGCAGCTGTTAGCAGTTAGCAGCGAACTCAAAGAAGAACAGCAGCTGTTAGCAGTTAGCAGCTAACTCAAAGTAGAAGGACAGCAGCTGTTAGCAGTTAGCAACTAACTCAAAGAAGAACAGCAGCTGTTAGCAGTTAGCAGCGAACTCAAAGCAACAGCCTTGTACATGGGGCGCCTGCTCTATCCACTAAGCCGAATGGGGGGACAGAGTTGTCTCGACTTTAAGTTGGAAGCGGAGGTAGTAACAGCACCGAAACGATTAACTCTCCACTGCAGGAGATTTAAAAAGCAGCTGTTAGCAGTTAGCAGTGAACTCAAAGAAGAAGAACAGCAGCTTTTAGCAGCTAAGTCAAAGTAGAAGGACAGCAGCTGTTGGCAGTTAGTAGCTAACTCAAAGAAGAACAGCAGCTGTTAGCAGTTAGCAGCGAACTCAAAG
>NC_065521.1:46070389-46079595 GCF_006386435.1 Epinephelus moara | reverse complement strand
CCTGGTCACTGTCTCTGTGAGGACACCTGGTCACTGTCTCTATGAGGACACCTGGTCACTGTCTCTGTGAGGACACCTGGACAGTACTGTCTTTTCTATCATGTCCACCGACCACAGGAACAAACAATCATCCTTCATGTTTTAAAATGTGTTTGATGTCACTGTTTCACCTGTCAGGTAACTGAAACATCTGTTGCCATGGTTACTGGTTTAATGAGAGGTGGTTCAACCTTTGACCTGAACCAGTTCGACACATGAATCATTTTAACACACCTTTAGAAAACAGCATTTCAAATGTACACAGAGATGTTAGCTTCTTGTCCCGTTAAACCTGAATAAGTAACGTCAGTTATTTATTTACGACACATTTTGAGTATAACTCGCTTGTTTCAGTTTTTAAACGCCGCCATGACACCCAGCGTGATGTCTGAGAGTTCTGGATGCTAACAGTTATCACCTGTTACATTTATAAACGTTAATAGGAGCTAAAAGCTAACGCATCACAACACAGCCGTTTACAGTTGGTCCCAGCTGTGTAGCATTAGCATTAGCTTTGTTAGCTAACGTTAGCTTCCTACCTGCTCCACGGTAGCCGGGTCCATGGACTGCAGCCTGGCGGCGTTCTCGTACTCGTCCTCGCTATTGTTTCCAGCTCCTTCTTCCGTGTCCTGACTGGACCCCACTCCTCCCGGTCCGGTCACCCCGGGCTGGCCTCCGCCGGCAAGAGCCGCCACCACCGCTCCGGAGCAGGTGCCTGCCTGCCGCCGCCTCTTGCTCAGTCCGGGCCCGGAGCAGCAGCTGCCGATGCCTCCGCCGCAGCCGACGACGCCCGCCGAGACGACGAGCTCCCCGCGGGACCCGGCCACCATCCCGCCGCTGCTGTCCCGACCGTCGCCCGGCCCTACCGGGGACACGGAGCCGACGGGTGGCGGAGAGGCCTGCTGCGGCCGGGAGCTCGCCTCGATGCTCCGCCTGTCGTCCCTAGCGGAGGGCGGAGCGGGCTGGTAGGACCACGGCGGAGGGGAAGCCCTCGGTCGAGCTCCGGTTCTGCCTGCGTGCGGGTGCGGGTGTGGGTGCTGGTGCGGGTCGGAGCCGCTCCGACGGTCGCTGTCATCGGCGTGGTCCGAGACGCCGACCCCGGAGCTGGGCTTCTTCTTCGGGAGAATCGTCATGGTGGTGTCTGTGTTGTGAGGGAGGCAGGGAGGGGGTCAGAGGGTGACGAGTCCTCCCTTTCTGGATCAAATGCTTCGGTGTGTTCGCCCTCCGGCCCGGCCGCTCGGCTCCAAACACCGACCTAAGGCTCTTAACGAACCGAAACGGCGAACAGAACCAACGACTCGGCCTCTTTTCGACGGTTTAGTTGAACAAAAACAAAACGCGTCTCCCTCTTCCCGATCTCTCTCCGTCCAGTCCACAAAACATCAACACAATCTGACGGTGGCCACTGACGTCACTTCCCGGTTGAGACGGCATTTTTTACGTCAGGCCGTTTGGTGGATCTTTATTTTCATTTATTTCACCGACAATCACACAGAAGGCCGTCTCTGAAAGTTTAATACAGAAAAGATAACAAATAAGACGTGATGATAAAAATATTCCTTTGGTAAGTCATGATTATGAGATTATGAAATAAAAAGTCATAATTGTCACAAAGGAGGTCACAATCTTGAAATGGTGGCATAAAAAGTTATGACGGAGCCTAACATATGAGATGAAACAGTCATAATTAAAATATGAGATAAGACAAAATTAATAAACTTGACATTATGAAATAATATGTGAGACAAAATTGCAAAATAAAATTCTAAATTATGAGATTAAAAAGTCGAATTCATCACATGAGATATAAGATGAAAAGTAATAAGTCACAATCATGAGATAAGTCAAAATTATGATTTAGGTCAGAAATAAAAGATAAAACATCAATTAAAAGGCGAAATTCTAAGATTGAAAAGTCATTATTGAAAAATATGAGATAAAAAGGTGAAATTAATAAAGTCGAAATTATGAGATCAAATTATGAGATAAAGTTGAGATTAAAAAGTCAAAATTATGAAACAAAAAGTCAAAATGATGAGATAAAATGTCGTCTTTATAATCTAATAATATTAGATACAAGCAAAATGATGAACTAAAAAGACAATTGTGAAATAAAACCTAGAAATTATGAGGTGGAAACTCATAGTTATGAGATTAAAGGTCATAATTATGAGATAATAGTCTAAATTAATAAAGTTGAAGTGATCAGTATCACTGAATAAAGTTGGAGCGACTTTTTCAGTCACTTTATAAACTGGTGGCTTTTTGTTTAAAACATAAAAGTTCCTAAGAAAATTTCTTGAAAGGTCGAGTTTCACACTGAGCTGATAAAATGCAGCAGAAAGAAAAAACTCAGAGCTTCTTAATAAAATGAATTCATGAAAGTTAAAATGTCCAGTTTGTCTTGACTGAATTTTCATATCTTTATTTGTCATCACGCCCAGTTACAGTCACTGAGATGTTGTGTTCAGGCTCCCTCCAACAAAAGCTCTGAAGATGTATCTGACAACATCAGTGTAATAAACATATTAATAAAACAACAGCTGACATACGTTGATCTTTTTCCAGAGGAAATAAACTCTCTGTGGGACTGTTCATCATTTTCATGTGATGACACGTGTGCAGGTGACAGGTAGGACAGGTGTGACAGCGCTGTAGTTCTAGCTGCTGTTAAACCGTGTTGGTGAAAAGTGGTTTTAATTTTCCATTCTCAGCATCACTGATCAGAGTGGTCAGAATATTAGAAACACAGCTCAGAGCTCAGACCCTGCCAGGGGACTGTCAGTAACAGGATTCTGACCCTGAGGGAGCGCTGCCTCCTGTTGGGGGTGAAAGGTGAGCTGTGTTTCTGATGAGCTGATTGGACAGCTGGCTCTGATGTAAACTGCAGGTGGAGGTGGGTGGAGCCAGTCACTCAGTGTGATGACAGACAGCAGCAGAGAGGAGAACAGGTTTGAAAGCCCCTGATAGCTTCAATGGATAAGGGACTGTTTGTCATTCATGAGGCGGGAGAGGGTCGCTGCAAAGAGGAGGAGGCATGATGTCACATCATTTCTGTCAAGCACAAGATCAGGACTTGTGTGTGTTTGGGGGTTTTTTGGCTTAGTGGAGGAGCAGACACATTTTATTGGTTGTACTTTGTATTTTTTTTTTTAAAGCCCACAGGTTTGGAAGACATGTTTTCTTTCAACATTTTTAGTGATTTTTTTTTTTTTTGTCATGAAAAATGTTGACAAATTCTAAAGAAAATATTTTTCTTTTTAAAAAAAACTGCTAATTTTTTATTCATTTAAAATTTAGTGATTTTTGAATGATTTTTTTAGTGATTTTTAAGGAAAACATATTTTGTTATGTTTTGGTTTTGCCAAATTGTTTTTTCTTGAAAAAATTTTTGTGTTTTTTTTGTTTTTTAATATTTTGTTGATTATTAAAAAAATATGTATGCATGTGTTCTTTCAAAATCTTTGGCTTTTCTTTATATAAATTTTTTGTTAATGTTTAAAGAAAACATGTTTGGAGGGCATGTTTTTGCAAAATGGTATTTTTTTAATATAATTTTGGCAAATTTTGCTTTCTTTGAACATTTTTGGCTTTTTTTTCCTTTGAAATTTTCTGGTGATTTTTAAGAGAACATTTATGGTGGGCATATGTTCTTTAATTTTTTTTTAAAACTTTTTATTCTTAAAACATTTGTGTGGCATGTTTCCTTTAAGAAAAATCCACCAGTCACTGAGGGAGACTCAAGAATAAATATTTGTAGCTTCGGGGAGGGTAAAACACAAAGTCACACTTCAGCCACCCCCCTCCTCTGATAAGTAAAGAACAGTCCCTAACCTTCATGTGATCAGAGAAAAGAGATCAAAGCAGACACACTATCAAGATAGGATCCACAATTCAAAGTGTAAAATCAACACTCGTAAACAAAACAAAAAACAAACAAACAAAAGGCAGATAAAACAGGATCACAGGGACAAAACAGACACATTCAGAGAAGCAGCAGCATTCATTAATAAACTATCTCTCAGCAGAAGTTTAAACTGTCCTGAAGCTTCTGTTTTCACATAAAGGATCTCCACGGTAACAAGTACGCTGTCCCATATTTCTGAGTCTTAAAAGTGAAGATAAATAAAATGTTGGCTAATAAAACTCATTAAACTGGATCTCAGGTATTGACTCAACAACATTCAGTTGTTCAGATATTTTTTCCAACTGAGTGTCAAACCAGCGAGACGAGCTCAGAGAACTCAGACACAAATCTGTGGTGTGATGTAATCAGTAAAAACAGTTTGTTCCTGCAGAAGCTCGTCACAAGTAAGACGTCGATTAAGAAAATATGTTTCCATGACCTTTAAAGTTTAACAGCTCATGAGATGATTGGCTCAGAAACTTTGTGGTGGCAAACTCTGATTGGTTGGAGTGAGAGTATACATGCAAATAACAGAGTGAAGCTCTGACAGAGCGACCCTGCACTGATCTGGGATCAGCTGTTCCTGTTAGAATCAGAGAAACAAAATGAGATTGGAACAGACATGGAGCTGTCTGTCGTGGTCATAGTTTAACAGAAAATTGTGATTGTTGTTGTTATGATGACATCATACGGCTGCGGGGCCATGACGTGTCACACTCACTAGTTTAAGAACTCTGACTGTCCACACTGAGCAGACGTTGATGTTCATCGTGCAGCCTGGGCCTATAACCGTGCGTCACACAACGCCACTGCTCATTTGGTCGTTACTGTAAAACCTCACCTCAGTTAATTCACAATCCATCGCAAGTGGGTTTGTACAGAAGATCAACACAAACTCATCCCAACTCTTAAAATACCACCGTTTTGTTTAAATATGACATGCAAGGTACCCTCCTGTGTTCGTTTGGACGTTCAGGGACGGCGTGTCAATTTATGTTACTTACATGCATCGTGTCTTTTCAAAATACACTTGTACAAATGTACAGTTTCTGCTCATTAGATGCATACAGTGGTTTTCAAAATAAACTTGTGAACATGTGAGAACATGTCGGAGCACCTGGAGGAAACCCACGCTGAGACGGGGAGAACATGTCAGAGCACCTGGAGGAAACCCACGCTGACACGGGGAGAACATGTCAGAGCACCTGGAGGAAAGCCACGCTGAGACAGGGAGAACATGTCAGAGCACCTGGAGGAAACCCACGCTGACACAGGGAGAACATGTCGGAGCACCTGGAGGAAACCCACGCTGAGACGGGGAGAACATGTCAGAGCACCTGGAGGAAACCCACGCTGACACAGGGAGAACATGTCGGAGCACCTGGAGGAAACCCACGCTGACACAGGGAGAACATGCAAACTCCGCACAGGGTTTGGACCAGGACCCACCGTGCGTCCTGCTGCAACAGATGCCTCTGAGTGTCAGAACCTGATGCCGACATCCACTGACAGAGCAGCAGTATTTGAAGAGTTGGTAGTGAGAACAGTTTGGGAAGTTAGCCACCATGTGTAGGAAGAACTGGGGCACATTTAGTCTCAAAACGCTGTGTACCGTTTTGATATTAATTTGGTTTCCAAGTTGAACGACACGTTTGCTCGAAACAATGTGCACCAGGCCATTACCTATGTTTTTTGTTTGATCTTTATGTAACATTTTTGTTTTTATTTCACACTATCCCATGCCAGTAAAGCCCCTGTTGATTAAACTGTCCTAAACCCCGCCGTATTAAAAGGCAGTGCGCCTGTGTAACACAGCAGGGTGACCAACGCACCGCTGATTCTGTTTAAACATTTTACGTCTGTTTTCTTTAAAAATCTCCAAAAGGCTTTTTTCAATTCCAGGATTTCATGTTCAACTTTTAACATCAATGCTTCACTCCAAAAATATAATTTTATTTCGCTCATAATGCTCCTGACTCTTTCAGCTGTGACCACAGTACTTTGCTCTGTACGACTTTTAACTGCAGTAAAATATCTGAGTCCTTCTCCCAGCAGACGTTGATCTGCTGTGATGAAATGATGCGTTCACACGAACCCTGGTGTCATTACTGACTTCTTTTATTTAACTGTCAGTAAATCACAGAGACTGAACCAGTTTGTGGAGACAGAAACAAAACATGACAGGAATCTGTGGGAACATTGTGTGTTTGTGTGTTGGGGTGGAGGCGACATACATTAGACATACATTAGAGAACAACACAGAGACACAGAGAGACAGAGGTGTCTCGTCCACACTGAGGTTCAGTCCAAAAACGTCCAGAAGGTAAGACCACACTCCGTCTGTCTCTGTCTCTGTAAACAGCAGGAACTACTTGGATCCTTTACTGATACCACACTGTAAAATACTCACTGCATTAAATATGTTCGTAAAGTTAATCAGTAAAATTCATTTAAATTATTAAAAGTGACTGTTGTGGTATCTGACCTCATCAGATGATTGTGACTCAGCGCAGGATGTTTCTGTTTGAGCTGGAGCTCATTCTTATCTATTAACTAATGATTATTTTTGTTATGGATTCTTCTGAGTTATGATGGGCTCAGTGCCAGGCTTTGCATCGAAACAGCTGCCGTATGTTTTATAGTATCGTCACATGATCAATTTCAGACACACACCCAATCATCACTGCAAATCTGTATCTGACAACAATACCAAATAAAATAAGAAATGATTAATTGAAATGACTTTTTGAAATAGTTTATTTATAGTTTCTGTATAAAGAAGAAAGAAACACTGACAGAGATGTGTTTGACTTGTGGAGGGCAGATACAGCATCTGCAGTTTAACGTGAGTTCTTCTTTGAACACCACAAATTTCTGAGGTGGCGAGTTGAGTCACTCACAAGGGCCCGTTCTCTGCTCCACTCAGACTCAGTGTGAGGGTTTTTGTTTTTTAAATATTTTGTCTTTATATTTTAGTTTATTTTTCCTTCTCTTTCCAACCAAACATCTTTTTTTAAAACCCTGATGACATTTTCTCAGGGAAATACCTGACGACCTGACAGTGTACGTTGGGGCTCCAGCTGCATTTAGCGCGAGAGCGGACTAAACCATTTTACACCTTGAAGGGGTGAGACGGGCCTCAGGGAGCGTCCACAATTTTATTTACACAAGGTCTTTCAACTGATTTATTCAGCTGATTTAATTTAGTTTTTGGCCCGTTTTACTTACAAATAAAAAAATTGCAAACAAAACCAGCCTTTTTCGACTTAAAATCTTTCTCCAATTTCAGGAATTAGTCAGAGTCACTTTCTTCACATATTATCTTCAAAGTGTACTGTTGTAAATAAACATTTTTGGAAATATTACAATAATCTGGAAAATTACAACATGTCTTTCTCCTAAAATAATTAAACTTTCAAACCATTGCAATTTTTTGTCTTGAAACACTATGACTGAAATATTTTAAGTATTATTTCAAAATACTTCAACTTTAAATTTAAAATGTAAAAACTTTTTTAGAAAAATATTCTAGCTCAGTTATATACTTGTAAAATACGTTTGTTTGTAAATAATTCAACTTTTTCAGTATTACATATTGTTCTGACTTTTTCTGTAAATGTTTAAACTGCTTCTCATCAGACTTTGTTAAAAACATTTTAAGTTACATAAAATTTGATGAACAGATTTTGTTGTTAAATTTAAACGTAGAATAAACAAAGCTGCAGGAATGAATCTTCACATGTTTAACGTTTGTTTCCTCAGAGCTCTGACTCGTGTTGATCAGTAACTTTATTTTTAATATCACTGACATATTATAATTGCTCAACATAAATATGTGTCGACAACATTAATTCATCTTTTAAAACAGAATCATCTCAGGAGTGAAAACAAAGCAGAACCTAGAACCCTCTCACAGGTTCTCCGGGTCCACGTGGAGCTGCAGGTCACAGGCTGTTCAAAAGATCCACGTGGTGTTTCGTTGGAGCTGCAGAGACGCTGATGGCTGAACGTCTCAGAGATGCTTGTCAGACTCGTTCTTGTCTTGTTTTTCAGGCTCTTTAGTTTGAGGGCTCCCGGCAGATCTCAGAGCTGTCAGCTGATCTCAGAGCTGTCAGCTGAACAACAGGTGACATTTACAGATGAAGCGTCTGCAGGTGTTTCACACCCGACAGTCAGAGACCCGTTAGACCTGTTTGTCTGCAGCATTAACAGGGTTTAAAAAGATGTGAGTTTAGTTTGATCTGCTATTGATGCAGATACCTTCATGAAGACACGTTCAGGCCCCACTGACACTCGTCATTTAAAATAAAATCCACATGATGAAGAGTTTTTCATTCACACGCAGACACACATCTGTGTCTCTGTTGGTCAGATCAGAAATCTGATTCTAAGACAGGTCCTTCCAAGTCGAGTCCTACAGAGACTATATAGGCAAGACTCCTTCCTACCATTCCTCAAACACACGCTGTAACAGATTGGCGAGTACCTAGGTGTTCGTCATTGAAGAAGCCCCGCCTCCAATTAAGGCAAATTGTGCACAAAGAATTGTGGGTACTGCATGTAAACATGTGCTTAAGTTACTTCTGTAACTGTGTATCTGAGCAACCTGTTTTATCTTTACACTGAATGTACCGATAACATGATGTTAGCCTGACCTTAGCATGATGTTAGTATGACTTAAGCATGATGTTAGCCTGACCTTAGCATGATGTTAGCCTGACATTAGCATGATGTTAGCCTGACCTTAGCATGATGTTAGCCTGACTTTAGCATGATATTAGTATGACTTAAGCATGATGTTAGCCTGACTTAAGCATGATATTAGCCTGACCTTAGCATGATGTTAGTATGACTTTAGCATGATGTTAGCCTGACCTTAGCATGATGTTAGCCTGACTTAAGCATGATGTTAGCCTGACCTTAGCATGATGTTAGCCTGACCTTAGCATGTTAGCCTGACTTTAGCATGATGTTAGCCTGATCTTAGCGTGATATTAGCCTGACCTTAGCATGATGTTAGCCTGACCTTAGCATGATGTTAGTATGACTTAAGCATGATGTTAGCCTGACCTTAGCATGATGTTGTATGACCAGAGAGAGAAACTTTTACCAAAACTACAGGATTTTAAACCAACACAATCTGTAAAAAATCTGGGTGTGATTTTTGACTCTGAGCTCTGTTTTATTCCACATATTAAAAACATAACAAAGGCAGGTTTCTACCACCTTAAGAATATAGCCAGAGTCCGCCCGTTTCTCT